>NC_056726.1:1318865664-1319165664 GCF_019279795.1 Protopterus annectens | reverse complement strand
CTCCACCTACCACCCAAAACTACAACCTGTGAGAGATGCACTTATCTAGCCAAACTGGAAGTAAAGCTCTCTCCAACCAAGCCTGACCCTGACAGTCATGTGGAGAAGGTAAACGTTCACACCACACCACATGCATCACATAGTCTCACTGAATCTACCCCACCATTAACTGAGAAAACTACTCATGTACCAAATCATTAGCTCAATGCTTTCTGGAATTCATAAACACCAATGCCCTGGATCAACATATCCACACACCCACCAGGAGCAACAATATCCTAGACCTAGGCATTACCAACATAAATGACCGGTGTTCCACACCTGAAGTCAACTCCTCGTTGGTCCGATCCGACCATAAGCTGAACACCCTTGATATCCACATCCCGTCCCCACCCCCCATTAAGTGAACCACAGTATAATATGTTTACAAAGCCAACTTCATGCTTCTTAAGACAAACGTGGTGAACTTCATGACACCCATGCAAATGGACAATACTGTTACAACTGCTGAATCCTAAACAAATGCACTCTATAAGCACTTACACGAGCACATGGATTGTGCTAGCCCAAACAGAACCAAGACGCTATACCAATTAAGGAAGTCAATCTGGTGGTCCCCTGCCATAAACAAACTGTACAACAGGAGGAAGACACTGTTGCAAAAGAGAGTACAAACCCATGCATGGAGGAGCTCCATGGTCAGCCTCAGTAAGAAGGTGAGATCCCTTATAAGATCCTCCAAAGCTAGCTACGGAAACAGAACCGCCACTAATTCCAATGACAACCACAAAGCATTCTATAGCTATGTCAAATATCTCGATGTCAACACCCAGATCTGCTCTGAGTTACAGCACATAGGCACGAACATTACAGAACCAACTGATATTGCCAACATCCTGGCAGATAGGTTCAGTGCTACCTTCCCCCCTCTCATCCCCCAAAGGGCCCATATCTATACAGGAAGAGTTCAGAGTCCCTGTAATCACAACTATGCAGGTAAAAGCTGCACACTCTAATGCCAATATCACAGCATCCATGGGACCGGACAACATCCCAGGCTGCGTTTTACATGAACTTCAGAATGTACTGGCTCCCCACCTACGCACCATGTTCAATAATAGCCTCACATCGGGCTTTGTGCCCACTGAATGGTGCACAGCAACAGCTATTCCACTCCACAAAGGTGGCACCACAACAGACCATGGGACCTATTGCCCTATAGGCCTGACTAGCCTGGTCTGCAAGGCTATGGAGCACATCATCATGGATCTCAGTCACAGAGACATTGGGTACCTCCAAATCTTTGACCCCTCCCAGTTTGGCTTTGTTAAGGGCAGACCATGCCTCCTAAACCTGGTGGACTTCTTAGAGACAGTTACCAAGGCATTAGATGAGGGTAAGGAGGTCCAAACAGTCTACCTAGATCTCTCAAAGGCTTTCAACACCATTCCCCATACTGGTATTGTCAATATACACATCCGCCTGAACATTAACCCCTATGTCATGGGATGGTTTGCAAAGTGGCTCACGGACAGGACCCACACAGTGGGAGTTGCATACCCTAGGTCCGACTGTATACCAGTTACAAGTGGCGTCTCCCAGGGCTCAGTTCTAGGACCCCTCATGTTCGGTATATAATTCTCTGCCATACAGGCAAGCACAGGAGGCCTTTGGCTGAAAAGGTTTGCAGACAACTGCAAACTAGGGGCCATAATTGTTTCCCCAGCTGATACAGACACCCTCCGGAAGGGTCACACTAAGATGGATACCTGGTGTCAATATCATGGCCTCAAGCTGAATGCCAAAAGGTGCATAGTCATCCCCTTTGGATATAACTAATTACCCGTGGACTACCACATAGGTGCTAGTCCCCTACATACAGAAAAGGTAATAAGGGATTTGGGAATCCCAGTAGATAGCAATCTCTCCTTCGATACCCATAATGACAAGGTGGTTAGAATATCCTTCTACGTGGCCCCCCTAATCTCTAATGGGTTCACATCCAGAACAAAGGAGGCCATTGTGCCTCTCTACTCATGACTTATTAGACCCATTAAAGGATACAACACCCCATTTGGGATGTACCTTACAAGACAACTGCAACAGCTTGGAAGATCACAACAGTACCACACCTAGAGGATTACTGACCTCAAACAGATGACCTATGCAGCCCAACCTAAGAAACTCCAGCTGTACTCGGTTGCATACCGCATACTCACAGGTGATCTCTGCTTGACATACAAGGCCCATGTCCAACCCAGTATTGCTGGATATGCTCCACCTAAACAGAAGCCCCTGAGAGCCACATGCTCTAAGGATATACACCTAACCACAATGATGACTAGGACGTGCTGGACAGATAGATTCCTGACCCAGAGACTCCCCATGCTTTTGAACATGATTCCAATGTACATCAGGCAGGGCCCCTCACTAGCACTCTTCAAGGGAAACCTTGACGGGTGGATGGGAGACAGACATGTACCCCAGGGATCACTGCAGTGGCTCTGCTAGACAGAGGCACAGAGAACTAATGGCTCTGCCGTTCAGAGGCACAGGGAACTAACCTCAGGGGGTGGTGAAAGCCAACACACACTAGCTAGGCTTATAAATACCCTTGGGCAGATAGCCTAGTACCTACCTTTGCACTTATTACATGTCTTATGTGCATGGATAGTTAACTAGCTCTTCCATTTTACTTTGTTATCATGCTGATAAACTGTCAGGTGACTACAAGTCAAATGTATCCTGTTAATGTGTATTGTAAATGCCAATAGACATAACTAATGTTTGCCTAACATAACAGTAGTGCTATGTAACTTGTAATACATATCTGCCTACAATACTGTACATTACACAGTTATTGGCACAATATCCCACAATGCAAATCATTAATTGCACAGTGGGCCAACCTTCGACATGTTATTCTCAGTAATACACCCATACATATGCCTACTGTTACAATATATCAACATATACTATCCCCTATTATAGCACATACTTGTTGGACCAACCTTGCCACTGACAGCGGCTTGTGAGGAATATTTGTGTTCAAAGCCCTTATATAGCATCCCTTGTGGTGTATGCGGTGTTTGCCTTGTGACCTACAGCAGTACACACATAAATACTACAAGCGTTACTATGCTGAACAATACATCACTACAAGATAACTGTTTCCACTATATGGATTGTGTGTACTTGAAATATTACAGAACAGGAACTACATACACAGACATACTGAGTGTTCTACATACCTTATTAGTAACCCGAGGTGTCGTTGAATGTTAATTCAATCCTTTTTAGTTTGTGTCTTAATCTTCTTTGTAACGTTCTGCTGGTATATATAGATGGTTTGAATGTGGAATAAGCCATCCTTTTCTAGTTAAATATCGGTAACATGTGCTATCCTGACCACCGATTGGTGTTCCAAAGTAGTTAATTAGATGCACATCAGCTGTGCAGCTACTCCATTAGCCAATACCATGGCAACAGTGGTGAATAATTGAGTACTCCACTTGGGCGTTGTCCGTTTGCCTTACTTTCGAGGAAGATGGCCTGGATGTGTTGTTTGTGATGTATTTCAACAGCTATATGGAGACAGACAGAGATATATTAGCTTCATGACTCCTGTGGAATGTGTGTAATGGCTAGAAGATGTTGTTCTACATGTGAGTACAGCTGTTATATTTCAGAACATTGCTACTTATTCAGGGTTTGTTTGTACCTGATACTTCTGCAGATATTTCAGTCTGGCAAGGATGTTTGGGCAGCTCAAGGCTGTATGGCTATGCATGAACTGTTAGGTGGTTTACAGTGTGCTCACCAGACATCCTTGGTTTGGTGTACATATCTATCATACTGTGCTGTTAATCAGTAATTGGTAACACTTCCCGGTGTACACACAACCCTCTGAAATGGGATTAGTGCAAACAAAGTCTGTAACATCAGCAGCTGTTCCATTGTATAACAGCAACTATTTCGCATAGGGCCATGTTAGTGTGTCTCTAACAAGGTATGTTAAGGCTTTTGCAGCTGTACAGTGAGTGAATGATTTGTGATGTTATTACAGTTTGTATTGTAATTTGTTTGGGTGTAGGGGTGATGTTGGTGGGTGTACATAGGTTCATACTAGGCTATCTGCCCTGAGGCAATTATAAGCGGGTGATGTTGGTAGGTGTACATAGGTTCATACTAGGCTATCTGCCCTGAGGCAATTATAAGCCTAGCCCGATTCTGTATGGCTTACGCCACCCCTTGATTTGAGTATACTGTGCCCTTTAAGGTTTAGTTTACTGTGCCTCTGTCTAATAGTGACACGGGAGTAATCCCTGGGACAAACCTATGATCCCCCATCCACCTATCGAGATTCTTCTTGAAGAGATTCAGTGAGGTGCTCTGCCTCCCATGAACTGGAATTCTATTCCAGAGCGAAGGGAGCCTCTGGGTTATGAACCTGTCCTTCCAGCAAGTTCTATTTATTTCTGTGCTGAGGTTCAAGTCCCTCGAGCATGTGGCTCTAAGAGATTTAGATTTACTGAGGTGGAGCATGTCCATTAATTCTGGATTTGACATAGCTTTGTATGTCAGGCATAGATCGCCTCAAATAGGCGGTATGCAACTGAGTAGAGCTGGAGTTTTTAACCGAAGCATATGGCATCTGTTTGAGACCCTTGATCCTCTTGGTGAGAAACTTTTGGGGTCTTTCTAATTGCTGCAGGTGTCGGGTAAGGTACATCCCAAAAGGGGCATTGTATTCTATAATGGGCCTGATGAGGGATGAATAAAGGGGCACGATTACCTCTCTTGATCTAGATGTGAAACCCTTCGTGATGAGGTCGGCTATGTAGAAGGTCTTTCTAACCACTTTGGCAATGTGGTTTTCAAAGGAGAAATTGCTATCAACTTGGGTCTCCAGGTCCCTAATAACTTTCTCTGTACTTAATGGGTTTCCACCTATGTGGTAATTTGTGGGCACATTGTTTTTGCCAAAGGGTATGACTATAAATTTTTTGGCATTTAGCTTTAGACCATGGTGCTGGCACCAGTTATCTGTCTCTGTGAGACCTTTTTGAAGGATGTTTGTGTCAGCTGGAGAGTTGATTATGGCGCCCAGTTTGCAGTCGTCTGCGAACTTGGTGAGCCATAGTCCTCCCACGTTTGCCTGTACCTCGGAAAAGTATATACCGAACAAGAGTGGTCCCACGACAGAACCCTGTGGGATGCCACTTGTGACTGGTTTCGAGTGTGACATGGCTCCAGCAACTCTCACTCTGTGGGTTCTGTCTTTGAGCCAGTTTGCGACCCATCTTGTGACATAGGGGTTTATATTTAAGCTGGATAGCTTATCTATGATGCCCGAGTGGGGTATTGTGTCAAATGCCTTTGCAAGGTCCAGATAGGCTGTGTGGACTACCTTCCCTTCATCTATGGCTTTGGTGACTGTTTCGAAGAAATCAACCAGGTTCAAAAGGCAGGATCTGCCCTTGACAAAGCCGAACTGGGTAGGATCTAGTATCTGTAAGTCCCCAATGTCTTTGTTTATGAGTTCCATGATGACCCTCTCCATAGCCTTGCAGACTAAACTAGTCAGGCTTATGGGGCGATAGTTTCCAGGGTCCGTAGAGGCTCCACCTTTGTGGAGTGGGATCACTGTTGCTGTACGCCATTCTGTGGGCACATATCCTGTAGTGAGGCTGAGATTGTATAGCTGTTTTATTTGAGGGATTAGTTCCTCTTGGAGTTCATGTAGGATGCAACCTGGGATGCCATCTGGTCCCATGGAAGCAGTGTTTTTTGCTTTGGAGAGGGCAGCCTTCACCTGAGCATCAGAGACGTTTGGGAGGCAGCCCTCTGCTGGGATAGATACTTGCTCTTTTGTGAGGGGTGGAGAAGTTTGCACTGAACCTGTCTGCCAATATATTGGCGATGTCTGTGGGTTCAGTGTATTTTTTGTCGTTTAGAGTCAACTCAGAACAAGTCTGGGAGTTGCATCCCAGGTTTCTAACATAACTGAAAAAAGCCTTATGATTGTCTTTGGTGTCCTGTGCAATTTTTCTCTCGAAGCTGGCCTTGCAGGATTTTATGAGGGATCGTAATTTTTTGCTAGTACTGATCAGAGATGCCTTCCCTATTAGGGATTTTGCTCTATCATGTAGTAGCTTCCTCCTTCTGTTGTACAGTTTATTTATGGCAGGGGCCCACCAGACTGGACGCCTGCCTTTGGATGATTGGGTGTTGGTTTTGTTTGGGATAGCATGATCCATGCATTCCTGGAGATGTCCGTAGAATGCGTTTATATAGGATTCTGCAGTTTGGGCCGTAGTTTCAACTGGCCCTGGGGCCTTGAAGGATTCCACTTCAGTTTTGAGAAGTGAGAAGTTCGCTTTTGAGAAGTTTTTCACTGTGGTTTTCTGGGCTGGGGGCGGGGTCGGGATGTGGACATCCAGTGAGATTAATTTATGGTCTGATCTTACCAATGAGGGATATACTTCTGGTGTGGAGCATAGAGTCCCCATGTTGGTAATGATCAGGTCTGTATGTTGTCCCTCTTGTGGGAGTGGTGACTAGTTGTTCCATAGCATTTGAGTTTATAATTTCCAGGAACCTTTGGGCTAAGGTGCTGGGGCTTGAGTAGTGCTCCCAGTCAATGTTTGGGTAGTTGAAGTCACCCAATATAATGGTGTTCGGAGAGATCTTCATGTTCTCCAATGTTTTCAGGAAAGCCGTGGGATTCCTGACTTTGAGAGGGTGGTCTTTAGGATGCTATAAACTGAAAAGCAGTCTTGCCCACTGTTAGTTGCACATGGATGGTCTCCGATACTTCGTGCAATGCCACTAACCTGGAGGTGTGGATATCCTTGATAAATATGGAAACTCCCCCTCCTTTTGTGGTTCGGTCGCCCGGGTTTTGGGGCCGAAAAGCATGATATGAGGTATAGCCTGGTAGTGCTGGGGTGCACTCTGGAGCCTTGAACCAGGTTTCTGTCACTGCACAGATATCGATGTTCTCCATACTGAGGAGAGCTTCGAGTTGGTGCATCTTGAGGTTAAGACTTCTGGCGTTTAGCAGCATTACCCTTAGTTTCTTGTTCCTTGTGCTGTCTATGGGGATGGGTTTGACTTTTAAGCCTTGCCTAAAAAAGGCACTATGGGGGTGGCCTTTGCCAATATCTGAAAGCCCAGTGGTGACAGGTGCAAGCCGTCCCTAGCGAAGCAACGTGGCTTGTCGAGCATGTCATCCTAGGCTGACAGACACTGGATCCCCTTTGAATGACACCAAAATTTTAGCCAATTGTTAAAATCGATCATTTTGTCTTTGTACTGTGGCATCATTCTAGGTGAGGGTAAGATGCTGCTCAAGGTCAGGGTCATACCAGCCTGGGCTACATGATCAGAGAGCTCCTCTATGTCTCTTTTCATGTAGTCCAAGGAGGTATGTCTCAGGTCATTCACACCAGCATGTACAATGACTGAGTCATATTTGTATTTGCTTTGGAGTGACCTGAGTGCTTGCGTTATGTGGCAGATCCTAGCACCCGAGAGGCAGCTCACCATGACCTTCTCTTTATTCAGCCTGGTGAGTGGGACGTCAGTGTGTCTGACAATAGAGTCAGCTATTACAAGAGTATCAGGTGTGTTGTTCAGCCTTAAGGGTTGTGGCTGCTTGGCACACTGACTTTGTGGGCTATGTGTTGTGCGTGTTTTGTTTTGAGGTAGCGTTTGCTTGGATGTCTGCTTTGGAGGTCTCTGTTGCTTAGGTAGATTTTTATTTAGAGCCTCCGAGTATGTTTTTGTGTATTTATGTGCTTGGTTCGCTGATGTGATGGGACTATGTGATACTGGAATTGTGTTGTGTGAGGTTACCTTCTCCTCCTGACTGGTTACACCAGTTTTGACATGAGAGAGCTCAGCCTCCAGTTTGGCTAAATAGTTGCATCTCTCACATATATTTGAATCTGTTTGGAGGAGGAGAGGGTTGTCCGTGTACATCAGACAGTTGTAACATTGCCTCAAAATTCCCAGATTCACCAGCTGGACTGGAGAGGAAACCATTGACTGACCTTTGGACATGCTAGAGTAATATAGGGAAACTGAATTTAAGATGGACCAATAGGGGACAGGGTAATCGTAGAGAGTATAAGAGTAAGTAGTGCTTATGGTTTAATAGTGCTAACGTGTAGGATTACTTAATTGGACCAGTGAAAGACCTTAGAATGAGAATATGGTGTTTAAATTGAGAGATAGAGCAGTTCTAAGGGAAAAAGTGAAGAGCAGACTTTGTGGAGCCAGGATTAGTTTAAACCCAATTAGGTGGCGCTGTTGCGCTATGCACAAAAACGCGCAAAAGAGGGTTTTAAGAGAGGAAGATGAAGGAGTTTTGGAATTGACCCAAAATGGCCAATAAAACTACAGTTTCAAGTCAGTAACCACTCCCACAGGGGCAGGCAGGCTGCTCAATGTTTTTCACTGCCACTGATCAACAGAGAGACTTCCTTTAGCCCAAGCAAAAAATGGCCTCACAGAAACTTACAAACAGTTCAAGAACAGCAAGCCTGTAACTGAACTTTTTTAAATCTCAGAAAAGTGGGAAAAAAGCAAGATTTTTTTTTGTTTTGTTTTTTTTTTTGTTGTTTTTTTCAGAGATAACAGAGGTTCACAAGTATTAACAAGTTATAACAGTGCAGTAAATGACCCCACACAAGAGTGCTAGGCCAAAGACAGATAAAATGCAAGTTTTGAGAAAAAAACGATTTTAAAAATAAGTGCAAACAGGAAATTCAGTAAACAGCTTTAGGTTGTGCTCTAAATACAGTTACTAATGCAGAAGTCAAGTTTAACAAGCCAGAAAATGCTCAAAATAGGCGGCTATGCAGAAAAACTTAGCAAATACACAGAGGAAAAATACTTAAAATCTCAAAAGTGGCTCCTTTCTTCTCTCAGCGTTTTTTCCTATTGGTGGGTGCTTCACCAACAGCCAACAAGCCTGAAAAGATGCCAAAACCATGAGGCAACCAGGTTTTAAGAGAGGAAGATGAATGCGTTTTGGAATTGACCCAAAATGTCCAATAAAACTACAGTTTCAAGTCAGTAACCACTCCCACAGGGACAGGCAGGCTGCTCAATGTTTTTCACTGCCACTGATCAACAGAGAGACTTCCCTTTAGCCCAAGCAAAAAATGGCCTCACAGAAACTTACAAACAGTTCAAGAACAGCAAGCCTGTAACTGAACTTTTTTAAATCTCAGAAAAGTGGGAAAAAAGCAAGATTTTTTTTTTGTTTTTTGTTTTGCATAGCAGATGCAGGTGTGTAGGAACTGCTTTTATACATAATCAATATGTGCATGAGGGTTCCTTCCCTATTTGAACACCTATCCTTTAGTAGACTAATACTATGGTAATTGCAGGCTGATTCATTAAGGCACTGTTAATTGGTTCCTGTATAGCATGCAGGTGATGTTAGTCCTTGAATCCTTTCAGCAATACATCGAAATGTAATAAAGTGTTGCTACATGAAAGCTGTGTATTTCTGTCATAGGTATTTGCAGTCACTGGAGTTGTGTTGGTTACTGACCCTCTTTGACTAGGGTTGCCACCTTTTCATGTGGCCATAGTGGGACATTTTCGGGACACACATCAGATTTTACAGGCCGACACAAACCCACGGTCAGTACAAGGGATAGAACTTTCCTTTTTTGCCTAAATATAAGCTTATTCTTGTAGCAGTTTAGTTGCTTATCCTGTTTCTTGTAACATGTAGGTATTTTAGATAGAGAAAGAACTATTGTATGCAACTATTACATTACATATGGGACATAATTATGTCCTACAATCTCAGGACATTTGCCACATTTAATATTTTTGGTCAGGACACAACCGCCCAAAGAGGGACTGTCCCTCGCAAAGTGGGACAGGTGGTAACCCTATCATTGGCTCATGTCCATAGCACATATTTGTAATAGTGTATACGCATATACTCTCCATATCCTTTGTTCATAAAGTTTGGTCATGGCGGAATGTGTGACTGCTATGGTCCATGTTATACTCACATATGAACACTTCAACCACTGTATATGGGATACCTACAGAATCCCAAAACCACACAATTCCGACGCCCACAGTACTGAGCCCAGACTCCCATACCCCACATTACCGACAGCGACAGTAAATCGCGAAATACAAACATGGAACACACACATGCACACACACACACACACACACACACACACACACACACACACACACACACACACACACACACACGCACACACACACACACACACACACAGACACACTGCTACCCACCCCATCCAAACAAACCATCCTACACTACGTATGAGCAGGTGGGCAAGTCCCCCTACACCCCCATGTGGGTGTCTGTGGCCCCTCCACACCCCCCTACTTTAATATTCTACCTCCTAGATCTCACAAACAGATGCACAAAGCAAACCCACACCCACACATTACAGTCATCCAGGAACACACACCAGACTCAGAACACACACCTACACACACTACAGCCCTCAGAAACACACTTACACACAGTAACCTACCTGAACCGCTACACCAGAAGCACTGACTTAATGTCCCTTAACATCGGGATTTTAAACCTTGCGTTTCTGGTGTTTCAGTACTGTGGTCTTTCGGACTTTAAGCCTCGTGATTACGCTCATCGGTATGTCAGGCAGTCGGTATGTGGTAGGTATGCCATTTATATGTACCTCCATGGTTATGTAGATGTTGTTAACCTATCTATATATCTACATATATATGTATATCCCCATATATCGACCTATATCTCTCTCTCCCTCTCTCTCTATATATATGTTGATTTATATATATATATATATATATATATAGCATACACCTTTCATTGGGTACATGCCAGTTTGTCCTATTTCCACACATTCCTACCTTTTGTGTTTTATCCTGTCGGTATACACAACTGCCATTGGTACATCTCAGGTAGCTTAGTGGTAGTTTATTGTGAAGATTGTGTACATGATTGCGTGTTCTAATCCTGGCAGTGGTAATTTTACCTCTCAGAGCAGGCACTGGTAGTGCAAGGGTGATTAACGCACATTTCAGCGGTTGTGTGTTCCAAATGTTTATTATTCTGTGGAATACTACCTATATATGCAAGCTGTGGTTTAGGTATACTATGTAACATGTAAATCATCTGAGAAGATTCCTGTCATGGATACTCCCCATTATTTGGAACTACATCCCTGATTACATTATACAAAACCCCTCACTAACACTCCAGGGAATCCTTGAAGAGTGGGTGGGGAACAGTGGATACACCCCAGGGATCCCGCAATTGGCTCTGCTCCACAGAGGGACAGTTAATCAATGAGGTGGCGACAGCAAACACCTTTTGGCTATGCTTATGCATGGCCTTGGGCAGTTAGGCATGTACCTACCTATGTATCTATGCTGATAGCTTAATTTACTGTTCAGGTATTGACTTACGTTGTGCCAATGGCACTTGTGTGTACAACAGTTGAGGGCTACCTATGTAGGATGCACACAGTAGACCACCTATACATGACAATTTACAGGTGGTCATGTGTGTGTGTCATCCATGTTTGATGTGTGTGCAGGTGGAGAAGGGTGTCAGTCCATAAGTGCCTACACTGTCAGTGTGTGTGTTATACGTTCTCTCTTTGCCAAGGCATGGGCATACTGGGCATGCCTCTGTCTGCCTACTGGGGCTGGCACAGGGTGTTTTTGGTCTGAGTCCCTCTGTGTCTGTGGGGCCCTTGGCAATGGTGGTGGGCTGTGAGGGCCTTCACCATTCTGTCCCTGCTGCAGCTGTTTCCACAGGATCATATTGTGTAGCATGGCACATACTATGAAGATGTGGGCACACGTGCCTGGAGAGTACTGCAAGGCTCCACCAGATATGTCCAAGCAATGGAACTGTGATTTCAGCATCCCAAACACATGCTCTATGATGATTCTGGTTTCTGCGTGTGCCTCATTATGGCATTTTTGCATGGCTGTGTGTGCACATCTGATGGAAGTCATCATCCATGGTTCCACTGCATAGCCAGCATCCCCCACCAGGTGGCCATATGGGATGTTCCCCCCTGGCAAATACCTGCTACAGCTGTGAGGCATGCCATATGTGGGAGTCATGATAGCTTCCAGGGCTGCCAGCACACACATCCATGATAATGCCCTAGGCATTGCACATGACCTGGCAGTTGATGGAGGGATATCCCTTGCGGTTTATGTAGTGCCTACCCTGCTCACCGGGTGGTGTCTTGATGTGTATGTGCGTGCAGTTTATTGCACCCAGTACCTCTGGGTAGTCTGCTACATGGTGGAAGAGATGCATATTGCTGGCTAACTCCTCCTGCATCCGGGGGAAGTATATGTGCTCATTGGCATGTGGTAACATGGCATCCAGGAGCTGGTGGAGTACCCTGGATGCTGATGCCTGTGAGATCCCCATGATATCCCCAGTTGGCCTTTGGCAGGTACCTGTGGTAGTATTCTCAAGCTTACACACACCTTCATGTCCACTGGGATGGGTTCCCCTCTGTTACTTCTGGCTCTGAGGCATGGCCGGCACAGCTCAACTAGTTGCTGTATGGTGTCCCTGGCCACCCTGTAGTGCTCTACTATCTCCAGATCATGTAGCCCCTGGTAGGTTACCCTGGGTCTGAACACTCTTCTCCTCCTCTGGTGCCTGAGATGGTTGTCAGCATCATTCTCCACACAACCGTCAGTCTCCAACACATGTTGGTGAATCAAAGATATGGCAGCCCCTAACATGTACATATTAAAAATTCCCCATCTGCATACATCAATGGTGCAGAGTGTCTGGGAATACACAAATGTGTGTGTGGGGCTTTCACACCTTATACTATTGTGCAATGGATGATGCTGGTTTAATTGGGTGTGTATGTGCAATTCCTGCTGCAGGGTATCTTAATTATGTGTTTTACAGCAGGTACTGCTATTGTGGGGCCTTTGGTGTTGACTTACGCTTGGCTGCCATGATTCATCTATTGCCCTTTACTTCATTTTTCAACTTGATTCTCCTCCCATTGTCTGGCATGCACCCAGCTGCCTGCTTTCTTGTTTTGTACATTCACAACCCATGATTGTGTTGCGAAATGTGTTATGTAGCTGATCTACTGCAAGTTTGCTTTGTTCTGCTGTGACAATTCTCTTTTCTTTGCAGTACAACATCTCCCCTTTGCTGTTCTGCAGGTAGTTGCTAGAAGCCTTGTTAGCTGTTGTCAATGGCCCACTGTGAGTTCCTAGGTGTTAATTACTCATTTGTACTCCAATTTCCATGCTGCAGCATTTCCTTATTGTCTTCCCGTATCCTTCCTGTTTCAGCTGTGGTGCGCACCGCGCACAACCGTTTACCGGGTTTCGAGCGTGTTTTCATCCACGTTCACATGCACTTTCGGTTACCTTGTGTGCTCTCAGCTAAGCAAAGCTATGGCTTCTTTCACACCCCTATTCTGTGGCTTTGCTTAGCAACAGGCAACCCGGATTAGCTATGCTCCAATGTGCTTACACCTACGGTGGCGCACCTCTCTCTTGATGTCATGTTTACCTCCAGGCCATACCTCGGTGTTGTACCGCTATGCCATGTGGTACATCCTTATGCCAGTGGGGAGTTTGCAATTCAGTATTACTTGACTCATTTGCATGGCATTGACTACTAATTCCTAGTTACCACGCGAACACTGTCACAGACCCTTAGCAACCCTTGCGCCATGGTTGTGGTGTAGCATGCGTGCCATTGACTATTATGGGGAATTCATGAATTGTGTCATATTGCAGTTTTATGACATCTAAATATATTTTCGTTGTGATCCCGTTTGTGCACCGATGCACTGCGGTTTTACTTTGCGTTAGTGTGGCCATGACATTGAATTTTTTTTTTTTTCTGTTGTGCATGTTTTTTTTTTATGCCATTGGCTATATATTTAGCCATTGGCATATATTAACATTATAATACATAAGTTTGGTCCACTTTCATGGCTCCAATTTTATGTTTGAAAAAATGTAAACCTTTTTTTTTGGTTTACATTTCTTCATGCTTACACTACGCCTGCACCACTTCATGAATCAGTATATACCTTCATTTGCTACACTGCTATGCATGGGGTAATTAGCATACATGCGCCGGGAGCTGTGCAGCTCTGTCGTACGCTGGTAGTGCACATGGAATCAGCTCGTACCTGAATCGCTCGGCAGCCATATTTGGCATTAGATCGCCAACGCTACTCCAGCGCCTGGAGCAAACTTCATGAATCCTTGGGTAAAAATAGCAAACATTCCAAATACAGCCAAAAATATTCATCAATAAATGTGATTTAAAAGAGGGCAATAGCCAAACATTCCAAATACAGCCAAAAATCTTCACCAATAAATGTGATTTAAAAGAGGGCAAGACTAACCCTTCCACTGTTAACAAGTCATAAATCAGCTTACCTTCCAACCCTTCAGACATCATTGTTAACAATATTGCCAAGTGCAAATGTCTCATTATATATCACCATCCTTAATTTGGCTTAAACTTGCATGCACTTGCAATTAAGAAATAATCCAGCAGTTTAATGCAGTTGATTCTGAAACTGCTTCTTGAAAATATTATAAAAACATGAATCCCATTCTCCCACAGAAGGTATGAATCTATGAATTCTCCCACAGCTTACATGTAGGGTTCTGCTTCAGGTATTTTTTTTTATTGTTTTGCAAGCTTGATTACTAAAGTTTACAAAATAATAAAAAAGAGAAAAATAAATCAAACATCAAGCAACAGACTGTGTAAGCAGCATTTTTGAATTAATAAATTTATGCAATTTATTTTTCAAATTCTTTCCTTCAAAGCTATTGTGAACAGAGTCATTCACAGATATTTCTCTCAAAAAAAAATCATAGACTGGGAGAGTCCAACATGATAGCAGTGGTATAAAAAACTGCAAATAGAGCTCTGGGTAGACAACAGTTTAAAACATTAAAAGCCTGCAGACTACTGTAATCTGGCAAAAAAAAAAAAAAATTTCCCCCATTTGTACATGAGATTGGGGCATCACATCAACAATGACCAGCACCCAGAGACAATGTTGTTTACAGAAATTGTACCTGAAGTGTCTATGACATCCTGGAAGTCAGCAAAGAAGAGAAAAAATGAAGCAAAAGGAACTGTGAAAACTCAAGATGGTGGAGCATAGGTGGAAAAAGCAAATGGCAACGGCAGCTGAAGGACAAAATTCTTTAATCAGCCTAAACAGAAAGATTTACCAAACGTAATCTGAGATTTTCAAAATAGGTGGCTCCCTGTTTTAATATACAGATACAAACAGAAAACTGATACAGAAAATATGAGATGCTGTGGCTTGGTGCAAACTGCTAAAAATGAGATGAAAAAAGTCAGAGTAGCAATTAAAATATGAACAAATGGGACAGAAGCTAATTGAATGTAAGCTAGGTCACACATAAACAACTTGAGGTTTATAGCAGTACCAAAACAAACTGAAGGGACTGTTTGTAAAGGATTTTATGAGAAAATGCCTCAACACATGGTATGGGCTTTGAATAGCTGATATTAAAATAGAAAGAGGGCATAGACTAAATATTCTTAACATGAGTCTGAGGAAGCAGCTATACCTACATTGATTAAACTGCATGAATACCAGCAAAAGGAGGACATTTTATTATTTGGAAGAAGGGGACAATCTTAAAGTATGTGGCTAACAACGTTTCATTACAAATATAAACTAGCAGACATACTTTTCTTCCTTTATTGACCTCCATTACTTTGTTTATTATACACACTTGGATTAAAAACCTACACAAACCCTCAACAGGGACAAAAAGAACTGGAAAAAAAGAAAAGAAAAGAAAATCTAAGGCCAGAAGAAGCAGGAAACCAGTCAACAAATGTAGAAAAGCAAACTATGGGCACTTCAAGGGAGGGGATTACCTGTAAAGTCCTTTCCTGTTTTCCAAAAGAAAATCATGGCTAAATCGAAGATAAACAGTTTACAAACAAATGCACTGGAAACATTGAGTGAGGACACTACTTTTAAAAAAGGATAAATCTTTATATGGACAAGGATGTCAAATAAAATGCGAGTTGCATTCTTAATGATACTTTGCAACCAATGAAATCAGTATGTACGAGACATAACTATTTGATTAGTATTACTGTAGTGATATAAGTATATCTCAAATTCTGCTTAAAAATGAAAGTTTATATCTAACTGAAGGGAGCAGGTAAACTGCATACTATCAATAAAACTTCCTGTTTTCAAATTGCAAGTATTTTATGTTGGTTTTAGTAAATGAACTATGACAATGGGGGAATGAATGGGAAAAAAAGGAAATGAATTATAAATGAAAAAGGAAACTAATATATGAAGTGTAGGAAACTAATAGGTAATGTTATAAGTTAGTTCTGAAAAATGCATTTGCTAGGTCTGGGGATGTATAATAACTTGATAAGACAAGTATAGGTTCATAGGTTGATACTAGACTATCTGCCCTAGGGCATTTATAAGCCTAGCCAGAGTGTGTTTGGCTTTTGCCACCCATTTAGATTAGTTGACTGTGCCTCTGTATAGTAGGTCACAGAAGATAGCCCTTTTAAGGTTAGTTTACTGTGCCTCTGTCTAGTAGGGACACAGAAGAGATCCCAGGGGTAAACCTACGATCTCCCATCCACTCGTTAAGATTTCTCTTGAAGAGGGTCATTGAGGGGCTCTGCCTAACATGGATTGGGATTTTGTTCCAGAGTGAGGGGAGCCTCTGGGATATGAATCTGTCCCTCCAGCATGTCCTATTTATTTCTGTGCTGAGGTTTAAGTCCCTGGAGCATGTAGCTCTAAAGGGGTTTGGATTTCCTGAGGTGGAGCATGTCCATTAATTCTGGTTTGGACATGGCTTTATTCGTCAGAAACAGATCGCCTCTGAGTAGGCGGTAAGCAACTGAGTAGAGCTGGAGTTTCTTTAGCCTAACTGCGTAGGGCATCTGTTTGAGTCCCTTGATCCTCTTAGTGAGGTACTTTTGGGGTCTTTCCAGTTGCTGCAGGTGTCGGGTAAGGTACATCCCAAATGGGGCATTGCATTAAATTATGGGCCTGATGAGTAGAGGGGCACAATGACCTCTCTTGATCTAGATGTGAACCCTTTCATGATAAGGTGGGCTATATAGAAGGTCTTTCTAACCACTTTAGCAACGTGATTGTCAAAGGAGAGATTGCTATCTAATTGGGTCCCCAAATCCCTAATTACTTCTTCCATACTTAATGGATTACCACCTATCTGGTAATTTGTGGGCACTTTGTTTTTCCCAAAGGGGATGACTATGCACTTTTATGCATTTAGCTTTAGGCCATGGCACCAGTTATCCATATCTGTGAGACCCTTTTGGAGGATGCTTGTGTCAGTCGGCAAGTCGATTATGGCACCCAGTTTGCAGTCATCTGCGAACCTGGTCAGCCATAGTCCTCCTGTATTAGCCTGTACCTCTGAGAAATATATACCAAACAAGAGAGGTCCCAAGACTGAGCCTTGTGGGACGCCACTTGTAACTGGTTTAGAGTGTGATATGGCACTTGCAATTCTGACCATGTGAGTTCTATCCCTGAGCCAGTCTGCAACCCATCTTGTAACATAGGGGTTGATATTTAAGCTGGTGAGCTTATTCATGATGCCCGAGTGGGGTATTGTGTCGAAGGCTTTTGCGAGGTCCAGGTAGGCTGTGTGGACTACCTTCACTTCATCTATGGCCATGGTGACTGTTTCAAAGAAGCCGACGAGGTTCAAGAGGCAAGATCTGCCCTTAACAAAGCTAAATTGGGTAGGATCCAGAGTTTGGAGGTTCCCAGTGTCTTTGTTTATGGGTTCCATGATGATATGCTCCATAGCTTTGCAGACCACGCTAGTCAGGCTTATAGGGCGATAGTTTCTGGGGTCTGTTGTGGCACCACCTTTGTGGAGTGGGACCACTGTTGCTCTACGCCATTCCTTGGGTACATATCCTGTAGTAAGGCTGAGATTGAACAGTGACTTTATGTGAGGGTTCAGTTCTTCTTGGAGCTCATGTAAGATGCAGCCCGGGACACCGTCTAGTCCCAATGATGCTGTGTTTTTTGATTTGGAGAGGGCAGCTTTCACCTGTGCATCTGTGATGTCAGGGAGGCTACACTCTGTTGGGATAGACATTTGCTCTTTTGGGGGGGAAGGGGGGGAGAAGTTTGCACTAAACCTGTCTGCCAGGATGTTGGCAATATCTGTGGGTTCAGTGTATTTTTTGTCATTTTGCACTAACTCAGGGCATATCTGGGAGTTGCCACCCAGGTTCCTGACATAACTAAAGAAGGCCTTGTGATTATCTTTAGTGTCTTGTGCAATTTTTCTTTCGAAGCTGGCCTTAGATGATTTTATGAGGGATCGTAGTTTCTTGCTAGTACTAATCAGAGATGCCTTCCCTTTTTGGGATTTTGCTCTATCATATAGTAGCTTCCTCCTTCTGTTGTATAGCTTATTTATGGCTGGGGTCCACCAGACAGGTCTCCTGCCTTTGGAGGAGTGAGTCTTGGTTTTATTTTGGATAGCACGATCCATGCATTCCTGTAGGTGTCCATAGAATGCGTTTGTAAAGGATTCTGTGGTTTGGGCCGTATTTTCCACTGGCCCGGGGGCTTTGAAGGATTCCACCTCAGTTTTGAGAAGTGTGAAGTTTGCTTTTGAGAAGTTCTTCACAGTGTTTTCCTTGGCTGGGGGTGGGGACAGGATATGGATGTCCAGTGAGATTAATTTATGGTCAGATCTTACCAATGAGGGGTATACCTCTGGTATGGAACATAGAGTCCCCATGTTGGTGATGATCAGGTCCAATATGTTTTCCCCTCTTGTGGGAGTGGTGACCAGTTGTTCCATAGCATTTGAGTTTATAAATTCTAGGAACCGTTGGGCGAGGGTGTTGGGGCTTGAGTAGTGCTCCCAGTTTATGTTTGGGTAGTTGAAGTCACCCAGTATGATGGTATTTGAAGAGACCTTCATATTCTCCAGTGTTCTCAGGAAGCTGAGTGGGGTTCCTGAGTTTGGGAGGGTGGTCTGTAGCAGGCTACAAACTGAAAGGCAGTTTTGCCCACTGTTAGTTGCACATGGATGGTCTCCGATGCTTTGTGCAGTGCCACTAACCTGGAGGTGTGGGT
Organism: Protopterus annectens; assembly: GCF_019279795.1. Taxonomy (NCBI): domain Eukaryota; kingdom Metazoa; phylum Chordata; order Ceratodontiformes; family Protopteridae; genus Protopterus; species Protopterus annectens. The sequence goes on along the minus strand of NC_056726.1, from coordinate 1,319,146,474 downwards.
ATCTTTGATGAATATGGATACTCCCCCTCCTTTTGTGGTTCGGTCTGAGTTTTGGGGCCGAAAAGCATGGTATGAGGTATAACCTGGTAGTGCTGGGGTGCTCTCGGGACCCTTGAACCAGGTTTCTGTTACTGCACAGATATCGATATTCTCCATACTGAGGAGAGCCTTGAGTGCGTGCATCTTGAGGTTTAGACTTCTGGCATTGTGCAGCATTACCCTTAGTTTCTTTTTCCTTGTGTTGTCTATGGAGGAGGGTTTGTCTTTTGAGCCTTGCCTAAAAAAGGCACTATGGGGGTGGCAAGAGCCTTAGCCAATATTCGAAAGCCCAGGGGTGACAGGTGCAAGCCGTCCCTAGCGAAGCATCTTGGCTTGTCGATCATGTCATCCCAGGCTGACTGACACTGGATCCCCTTTATGTTGACAAAAAGAAGTCTAGATAGCAACATTTACAGAAATAATGTACTGGAAACACTGATTAAGAGAATATATTTAAATGCAGTGAAATATATTTATGGGCAAAGATGTTCCTTGTAGTTAAAATGTAAAACTGTTATTAATATTTTAAAATCACTGGAATAAGTTAGTACCACTGAGAAAATAGCTACATTTGAACTATATAAAGAAAGGATTTTATTTATTTAACATTTAACTGGGTAGGTTAACTGGTCCAATGATCCTTTTCAGTTATGACCTGAGCCAGGAAGAACAGAGAAAAGCTTAAGAAGAATGTATTAAATATGCAAACTGGCTGCAGGAATGAACAACCTGTAGAAATCAAGATACAAAATGAAAGAATGTAGACAGTCTGGTTATCTAGCAACACAAGAATAAGAGGGAAAGTTTCAGAAATAAATGCTGCAGGCAAGTGGAATAAACAGATCAATGTTCTTCAGTACAAAACATTAAATCAGGGTTTGAGGGTTTGACTTTGATTAGAAAGGACTGGGTAAAGCTTTACACAGCTGCTTGAATACACCATTAGCTCTTCTGCCTTGAGAAAATATGCATATAATTAATGTCATTTATGTCAAAGGTAATGATGGAATTGCGTGTTCTAATAAGAGATCACGTTCATTCAAAATAATATTACACAAATTAATATAAAGTGATACAATAACTGTTAGAAACAGAATATGGTGGACCAGTTTGCAACAGGAAGACAAAAATATAAACAGAATAAAATACATGTTTTAGTATAGCACACTTTGAATTATTGTTTTGAAGTGATAATGGGTTGGTTGATAGGAAAATAAAAACAGGACAAGACAGTAACTTATATTTACAATAGTAATGCACAAATAATAATGTTGCAAGAAACACACCTGAATCATAAAGGAAATTAATGTTTTGTAAAGAAAACGGGAAGGATGGTATCTTTGCTGGACTAGAAAGATATCAGAAGAAAGGGTTCTTAATTAAATAGAATATAGGAACAAAGACTGAGGAATAAATGAAGGACAGGCAGGGAAGATTAAGAAGTTATGTACCTACCATAACGTTCCATGTTAGATGTCTTCTTTTTGCCTTCTTTCTTGCTGGTTGGGTTCGGAGCCGATCCTCGGCTCCGACTCGGCCATCTTCAAAAGCTTGAGCGCTGCCTACTGGCTCAAGGCCCCCCCTATATCCCATGATGCCTGGCGCTACATACCCAGATCTCATTTGGTAAGTCTAACTGCAGACATAATAATAATAATAATAATACAGGAATCCTGTCCTAGAATGCATAATTCCTACTGGAGAGACTACTAGTCAAAAGGAATAGCCAGAGAAGACTTATCCAGTGAGAAAAAACATAAGGAACTCTTCTCGGTCTACTAGGACAGGGGAATGGAGGGTGGGACACAAGAAAGAAGGCGAGAAGAAGACAACTAACATGGAACGTTATGGTAGGTACATAACTTCTTAATGTTAAGTTGTCTATCTCACCTTCATTCTTGCTGGTTGGGACAGTGACCCTAGCACCTCAATCCTGGGTGGCTCATCGGAACAGACTCTTCAGAACAGTGGAACCAAAATCAGCTCTGCTCCTGGAGGCCACATCCAGCTTATAATGTGAAATAAAGGTATGAGGATTGGCCCATGTAGCTGCCTTTAAATAGTTTCCATTGGCAATCTTGCCTGAAAAGCCACTGAAGTAGCTAGAGCTCTAGTGGAGTGACCTTTTGGTTTAGCAGGAAGATCTTTATTCCTCAGCTGATATATAAACATAATAATAGATGTCAACCACCTAGATAATGTTACTTTCGATACAGGTAGACCTTGTTTAACCTCAGCATAGGACAGGAACAGCTGGTCTGATTTTCTGATTTGTTTAGTTCTATGCAAGTAAAAACTTAACTGTCTATGAACATCCAACTGATGCAATTTGTATTCCGCCTTGTTGGAATAATTTGGAAAAAATACAGGCAAATCAATAGATTGATTCAAGTTATTGTCAGAAGAAACCTTTGGAAGGAAGGAAGGAAGGATGGATTAGTCCTGAGAGAAACTCTGTCATTGTGGAAAACTGGGTAAGGAGGTGGAACGCAAAGAGCCTGAAGTTCAGAAACTCTTCTGGCTGAAGTAATTGCAACCAGAAGAAGGGTTTTCCAAGAGAGAAACTTCAAACAGGAAGCTGCAGGTTCAAAGGGGGGCAGTATCAGGGAAGCTAAGATCAAATTTAGATCTCAAGGCGGCGGGGGATCTCTCACTGGGGGCCTGAGTAAAGTAGTCCCTTTGAGAAAACCTTTACAAAGCTTATGGGACATAATACTAGCATCTGATAGACCTGTATGAAAGTTGGAAATTGCAGCTAACTGAACTCTAATCATGGCAGAAGAAGATCCAGCATGAAAAAAGTTCTGCAAAAAAAATCCAAAATATGGTGCACAAGGGCTGAAAAAGGATCTATATTCCTAGCCTCTGCCGAGAAAGAGAAACGTTTCCACTTACTAGCATAGGTCTTTCTAGTGGTAGACTTATGCGATGATAAGATGATTTCACGCACCGAGTGGGAGATGTTCGGAAGCCTGGCTAAGGTCGGAAGTGGAGGAACCAAGCAGTGAGCTGAAGAGATTGAAGGGATTGGTGCAGCCCGCCCGATTGACGGATCAGTAGGTCTGGAATTGGATCCAGGGTCCAGGGCTGCTCCAGAATGTGATGATACAGGAAGGGGAATCAAATTTGTCGAGACCAGTAAGGGGCAATGAGGATCATCTTGCATCCCAATGTGGTAGCTTTCTTAATTAGTTTGGGAATCAGGGAAAATGGAGGGAATGCATAAAGAAGTCTCTGAGGCCAATCATGAACTAGAGCATCTCTGGGGGAGTGTCCAGGAAGAGGGAGAAGAGAGAAGAAATTGGTGCACTTGCTGTTGAAGGGGGTGGTGAAAAGGTCGCAACAAGGCTTATCCCATTTGCGGAAGATTTGGTCTGCCACTGTCTGATTGAGAGACCACTTGTGAGGCATGAGAATTGCTCTGCTCTGCCTGTCCGCTATAATGTTGGACTTCCCAGGGATGTGCTCTGCTATCAGAAACTGTTGGGAAGAGATCGCCCACTGCCAGAGTCTGAGTGCTTCTTGACATAGGGGGTAGGACCTGGTTCCGCCCTGCTTGTTGATGTACCACACTACTGACATATTGTCTGTTTGAATTGCAATGGCCCTGGTGGGAAGAGAGTTGTGAAGAGCTTGCAATGCCAAAAGCACGGCCCTCATCTCCAAGACATTGATATGCAGATGGTACTCGTGAGGCTGCCAGGTGCCTTGGATTGTTCTGCCCTGAAAATGCCCCCCACCCCCACCCAATCAGGGAGGCATCCATGGTCACAGTAGCCACTGGAGGAGAAAGAGCAAATGGTCTGCCCTGGGGAACTGATGGGGAAACCATCCACCAAGCAAGTTGGTTTTTGCATGTCTGTGTGATCATTATCTTGTGTGACATTGGAAGTTTTTGGAAAGACCATTGGGTGAACAGCATCCACTGAAGAATCCTCATATGAAGACGAGCAAGGGGAACTAGTAAGATAGCCGCTGCCATGAGACCCAAGGTTTTTAGGACAAATCTGGCCTGAATTTTTTTACATCCTAATAAGACCTGCACATATCGGCGAATGGCTAGCATTCTGTCTAATGGAAGTCTCGCTGACATGTCCTTTGTATTTAAGTTTGTGCCTATAAAGGTGATAGATTGACAAGGTGACAATGCAGACTTTTTGAAATTTATTGTGTTGCCTAGTTTGGAGAAAGTTTGAATGGTGTAGTCTCTGGCTCGCAGCAGGTGATGTCTGGTGGTAGCAGTAAGGAGCCAGTCATCTAAATATGGAAACACCTGGAATCCTTGCCATCTCAGGTGAGCGGTAACTACTGCCAAACATTTGGTGAACACCCTGGGGGCTGTGGTGAGAACAAAGGGCAGAGTTCTGAACTGATAATGACTGGCTCCCAGCCGGAAGCGGAGGAATCTTATGGAGCGTCTGTCCATTTTGATATGGTAGTACATGTCCTGAAGATCTATGGAGCACATCCAATTGTCCTGACCCAGAAAGGGTAAAATGGACTGTAGCATGACCATCCGGAACTTCATTCTTTTAACAGACCTGTTTAGTCTGCTGAGATCCACAATGGGTCTCCAGTCCCCTGTCTTTTTTGGTACCAAAAAGAACCTTGATTAAATTCCGGATCCTTGCTGGTCTGCTGGGACTGGCTGGATGGCTCTTTTTCTTAGCAGTTTTGAAATTTCTTTAACTGCTTGATCCCTTAGATTGGGTGGAATATCTGGAATGGATTTGTTGGGAATGTGTGGAGTGCGAAAACAGGGGATTTTGTAGCCTTCGGATATGATAGACCATACCCATTTGTCTTGTGTTATACTTTGCCAGGCTTTTGGGTACAGCGATAATCTTCCCCTGACTGCCTACGAAGGTGGACAGCTGGGCAGCACTTCAGGGATGCTGGAAGGGCTTGTCGGAGAAAGATTCTCTTTGGTCCTGATTTTGTGGACCCGCTCTGCCCCTAGGGCAGCGTCTATTGTTGTTCCCTCCTCTGCCCCTGGAGGGGAACTCTCCATGTGTGTCAGGCACGGCTCGCTGGGGTTTCCGGAACCACATCTTCCCACTCTTCTGACCCTTGGGATACGGTCTTGAAGGAGTGGAAAAATTGACTCCCACAGCAGAGAGAGTCTTGCCTTCCTGTTCACACCTGGTAAGGGTATCCTTCACCTGTGGTCCAAACAGAGCAGAACCATCAAAGGGGGTGTTGGTGAAAGACGCCCTGAAGGGTTCTGCAAAGTTGCATAACTGCATCCAAGCGTGCCTTCTCAAAGCCACGCCTGTGCCTGTGGCCCTACTCATGCCATCGGCTGCATAAGTGATGAGCCGCATGGAGGAGTTTACTACCGAATTAAGAGTCACCAGCTGGGAGGCAACCTTAGCCTGGGCCCCCGCAGCTAATGGATCTTGAAGGGTATCTCCTAGCTCTTTAAGGAAATCCCTTTGAAGGTGGGTAAAGTGGCACAAATAGTTCAGCGACCTCGTGGAGAAGGTCACTGAGGAAAACATCCGCTTTCCATATCTGTCCATCGTCCTAGATTCCTTATTAGGGGGATGGACAGATGAAGAAGTTTCAGCCAACTCCTTTTTTGTGGCCGCTGCTACCACCATGGCATCAATGGGAACACCCTTCATAAAAAAATTGCTTGTCTTGTGGTGCAAAAATAAATTTTGTGGGTCTTCGAGGGGTTGGTTCCACTGTATCTGGGGCTGACCACGCCTTCCGAGCCACCACAGACATCAGTGGATCGAAAGGCGGAGACATGCAGGAGGTGGAGGGTCGGGAACCAAACGCGTCCAGGAATACCGACTCATCCTCGGAAGGGTTAAGGGTCATCCAGTTCCCCCTCTGCCTAAGTATCTCAAGGATGTCTGAGAAAGAGACGTCCTCAGAGGGGCATCTAGGGGACCCTTCCGAATCCTCTAAGTCAGTATCTGAAGTGACAGACTCAGGGGAGTCAACATGCTTCCTCTTGCATTTCCTCTTTTGAGGGGGCTCCGCTGAATGATCAGGGGAGGCCTCGGAAGAGGAAGATACACCTAATGTTTGCCCTGGAGTGCGTGTTCCACACGCATGGGGTCTGGAGGAGGGGCAGAGGCAGAGGCAGACACAGGCACCATGGGAGGAGGAGCCGATGAGGCTGATCGTGGGGCTGACTCAGAGGCCAGCACACTCCTCGTAACCTCGAAGGCACCCCTTCCTAATAACGGAGAAGGCTCCAACTCCAAAGAGACCGGAATCCTTCCCAGCACCGAGAGGGATGGCTCCGAAGCCAATGTAGGAGCCGAACTCACCTGCGCCGAAGCTCCGAGAGGGAGAACAGGGTCAGACAAGGGTCCAATGCCACTCACCCCCTCGGAGCTGAAGAGGGAGTCCCAGCACCCATATCCCTCCAAGGACGGCACCATGGAGGCGATCGGAGCCGACGACAGAACCAAAAGGGTAGGTATCGATGCCGACAGTTCCACAATCCAAGCCCCAGCAAGTTCCGGCTCCGAACTCAAAGAATGAGTTGAAGGAGGAACTACTGCAGAGACAGGCGGAGCCGAACCCTGATGAGGGGGGCTGGATAACATTTTTGCCAGGGCCTGCGATTTTAGAAGCCTGCTCACCACTCTTTCCAAATGATGGTCAGATAGTCTAGAAGACCGAGAAGAGTGGGGATCGATGACTTCGCTCTGACTGTAATAGAGATGACCCCGGAGCCGAGCGTATCAACTCTAGGGATGGAGATCTAGAGCATTTTTGGCTCCCTGACGGTTCCAACACTAGAGTCGGGGCTGACTGGGATACAGGTACTTCGGTTCCAGCCGGAACCAAAGTTGAAGCAGCCACGCCCGATGCTGGCTCCGAACTGGGAGCCGACGGCTTTGTTGGCTTAGAGAGTTTCACTGGCTGGGCCTTAGTCGGTGACCCTTCAGGTTTGAGCAAACCCCTAAGGATTAGCTTATTCCTATGTTCCTGCAGGACTCTTGGACTAAAGATATGACACACCGAACAAGAGTCCTGCAGGTGTAGGGTGCCCAAACAGAAGACACAAGAAGTGTGACCATCTGTCAGTGACATCTTCTGACAGCATGAGTCACACTTCTTGAATCCCGATACTTTCGTATCTTTGGGCATTCCTGTAAAAAGGAAGGTCAATCACAGAGAAAAAGCAATAAAAGGGAAGTACGTAACTAACAAAAACACACGCACTCAACACAAGTTACCACACCCTAACAACACACACACACACACACACTATATAGAATAAAAAGTAAGTTAGTAAATAATTTCTAATAAAACTACAATATAAAAGAACAAGGATTAGCCTCTAACTAAATACGGCTACCTTGAAGAAACAAAGGGAGGGGACACTCTAACAAAAGCGAAGTGACACTAAATTACAAAAAACTCACTAGAACTATTATAACTATAAGGTATCAACCCAACCAGCACCTAATGAAGAGATAGACTTATAGTTATTAGAAGCTACTGGAAGATGTTGAGCATACAGCTAAAGAAATGTGTGAAGAAATTATTCAGAAGATTAGAAGTAAAATAAGGCTATGGAAACTGCTATTTATGGACATTGACAAGAAGATCCAGATGATAAAATGTCTTTGGCCCCACTGGTTCTTTGTGTAGACCAGGCTTACATGTATCAGATATATAAGAATATGAAAAAGGAAATTAAGGAATTTATTTGGCATAACAAAAGAGAAAGAATGCAATGGGAAAATCTGATACTAGTGATGGAACAGGGTGGTTTTTAACTTCCAGATTTGGAGGCATACTATAAGGCTACACACCATAGATAAATGTATTTGATTTAGGACACAGAATATATGCCAAAATGGAGGCAAATGATAGACATACTGTCCAATGAGGTAACAACAGAATTACACATGGGCATTTGGGCAGATCTAGCAAAGGAATATAAAGAGCATTATGTGCAACATATAATCCTAAAAGTATTCAGCAAGTCTTTATGTTTAAGGAAGTAGAATATACTATATATAGTAATAAAAAAGGTACAGAAGAAAATATGATGAGCATGTGGAAAAGAAAGAACAAAGAACTGAGATTTTGGGAGCAGATGATAAAAGGAGAAGAGATAAAATGGGATGAAGCTAGAAAATATTTGGGTTATTAAACTCAAATAAACGTGCACAAACAGAGCTCATGTTAGAGTTCAAGGAGGATATGTGGAGGTTAAAAGTAATATTGATAAACCATAAACAGAAGATTTTATAACTGAGATCAGAAGAGAAATGGCAGACTGGAAAATAGTAAGAAATAGTGCATATAAGGCAATATTATATTTGATATGGCAATACAGTATAAAGATAAAAATAGCATGGCATGAACAAGATATTACAGATGATTAGTGGATGGAAATATGTCATAACCCCAGATATGTAACTAAATTAAAAAAAACTTAGAATTTTTGTATGGAAATGTTTCCAAACCTAGTTTAATTTCTCCACATCTTTTGGGTTTCTAATACCATGATGGGAATGAACCCCATTCCTGAGTCAAAGTATGATTAAAGTTCATGAAATTACTATTGTTTCAATCTTTGATGTTAGCCAGAAGTGCTCTTTGCAACACCCATAATGTTCCCAGAAATAACTCCTTTGGCAATTCATATGGAATTACATGTATCGTTAACATATCTAAGTATGACTGTAATTTTTTTTTATAAGACCCATTGCTCCTACTACTATTGGAACTATCTCGATATCTTTCTTTCATATTGCCTTCATTTCTGCCTGTAAATCCTAGTATTTTACAACTTTGCTTCTTTCTATACATAAGGCACTGTAGTCACTGGGTGCAGCAATTTCAATGATCAATACTACTCGTGTCTTCTTTTCATGGACTACTATATCTGGTTTTCTCGCATATATTTTTTGAACTGTTGGTAATGGGTGATCCCTTGTGATATAAACTTTATCATTTTCTATAATGCTTTGTGGAGTGTCTTACCAATCTACAATGCAACAGTCTTGCAACATTAGTATGCCTTTCAGTATACAGTCCTTCTGCCATTAGTGTATCACACCTAGCAACAAGATGCAACTGCTTCCAGTTCGGTTTTACAAAACCTGCATTTCTCTGTTTCTCCAACATGTTTGTAAACCAACGTGTACATAGTCCATTATCCTGGGCCACCAATATTAACCTTTCATCTTTTGGTTAAATTCACCTCTCTTTAACCATTCCCTGCATTCAGTCCTGACTGGCATGAAGATGTTCCAAGAAATTTCTCTACTTGCAACTACATTTATGCATTTTCCACATATCTTGCCTTCTTATCTGATCCTTCAGCTTATATTCTTTATTTTGTTTTTTGGCACATTCAGTTGTTGCCTGATTTTTATCTACTTCTGATTTGATGTCCATTCCAGCTTGACACCAATATACTTCTGCTAAACTAAGCAGGGAAGTCATCTTAGATTTATTCTCCTCATGTTTTAAAAGTTTCACTATGTTTGGACCTTGTGAGGTCAGCAGATGTCTATGCAGTCCTGCGATTGCAGATCTATACATGTAATCAATTTCAAGGAAGCCATACTGCCTTCAGAACCTGGAATATATAATCTTGGTGTATACACTGATTTTCATAAATCCTTTGATAAGCATGAAGCATTTTTCTTGTTTTCCTCTCCAACTCATCCAATACCTTTTGGGGCTCGTCGATCACTCCAAAACTGAAAATTAGGGCAGGAAGAGCAAATCGGTTTATAGTCCAGACTTGGTTCCTAGATGTCTGAGCTGTTTTCAATATTAAGTTTAGTCTTCTAAAATATTCCTTACTAAGGTTTATTCCCATTTGTTCATGTTTTATTGTTGATCCTTCATCAATTCCCAAATATTTATACACGCTGTATTGCTCATGTTCTTTTACACCACATTCCTATCCCAGACTGATATTTTATTGGTGCTGCAGCTTTCCTGCTTTAAAGGTTGCTTTTGCACATTTAGCAAGACCAAATGACATCCTTATATCATCTGAGAAAGTTTTGACCACTTGTAATTGTGCTTTCAGTTCCTCATCTGACCAACTATATAGTTTTAAATCATCCACAAAAAGAAGATGAGAAGTCTTTAAACGTTGTTTTCTGGGAGTCAAATTATAGCCATGACCTTATCTGTTAAGTAGACAGCTTAATGGGTTAAAGGCAAGACAAAAGAGCAGCAGTGACTAAGAGTCACCCTGGAATATCCCCATTGATTTTTTTTATCGCTGGAATAATAATTTGTCCTTTATCATGGCTTAACTGCAAAGTGGTTTACCACTGTTTCGTAGTCGCAGTAATGTAATCGATCAGTGTTAGATGTAGCTTCCACATTTGTAAGCACTCTTTATCCATGAAAGTGGGATGCTGTCAGGTGCTTTTTTGTAGTCTATCCATGCCATACTTAAATTCTTCCCCTTTTTACAGTTCTCCATTATGACTTTATTTAACAATAAATGATACTTTGTTCCATATGACTTTTTGTTGTTACCCTTTTATTCTATTCGATGATGATTGAGTTCTCTTCTAAAAATGACTATAAACTCTATTGGCATCAATTTCAGTGCATAGTTTATATGTCGTCAGAGGGAAAATTATTGGTGTATAGTTTTCAGGATAGCTTACAGGTTCGCTCTTTAGGAGGAGTACTGCTTCTCCTGTTGGCATCTGTTTAGGTGTGCATATAAATAGTGCTTGCTCATGGCTAAATCTTCATGTGAAGATGTTAATACTTTTACCAAGAATTTAGGTACTGCATCTGGGAGTACTAGGCCTAGGGTTTTCCAATTAGAAGCTTTTCTTATTTTTTTTCAATTTCCCTGGCCATTACTTCATCCCATTTCATATACTGTATGTTTTCTTCTTCTATCCGCTTAGCATCTTTGTTATGTTCCACAGGATCTTGATTGATGTTTCTCCAAAATATGTCTATTTCTTCTTTTTGGTGGTGTTTCCAATTCCTTTGCCTTGATTCCCATTTTCTCTATAAAACGTTTTGAGTCATCAGCAAATTGCTTATTTTGTACTTTTCCTTTATGTTTATCTGCCTGTCTTCTAAGTATTTATGCTTATGCTCATATCTTTAGTTTATTATTTGTAATAGTGTATGATAGATCCTGATCTGTTCTGATACTGTTAATTGATTTTATCATGTTTATCTTTCTCAGTATTTTTGTTGATCTGTTCCCCTCTTCTTTGCTCTTACAGACACAATGAAGGTACTGTTGGGGGGCGGCAAAAAACAAACTTCGCCATTCTGAAGGGACCAAAATATTTATTTAAAAAGTTTAAACCACTGGAAAAATAAAATGCTTAACTAAATTGCCATGTTTTCATCCCATTATCTACCGGACTTCATCAGATGAACAGTCTAATTGCCTTTCCCCATTATATATTCACTTAATAAGATCACAACAATTAAGATAATTAAAATCAGTTAAAACTTTCAAAACTAGGCATGCTACAAAATAAACTTCATAAACCTAATAGTTACAAACTATCCCTACCTAAAACTATAAGCTGTGCTCACATATAGACAGCTGACACCTGCCAGAAATCTAACAACAGAAACTGGATCTCATTAATTATCATAATTACATATTTTTTCTTATTTTAATTATTTTTTCTGGGTTTTTTATTGCTGTTTCCACATCTCAGTGCAGAGTGCCACAGAGTCAAGTGGCTCATACATACCTATAAAGACCAAATGACATCCTTATATCATCTGAGAAAGTTTTGACCACTTGTAATTGTGCTTTCAGTTCCTCATCTGACCAACTATATAGTTTTAAATCATCCACAAAAAGAAGATGAGAAGTCTTTAAACGTTGTTTTCTGGGAGTCAAATTATAGCCATGACCTTATCTGTTAAGTAGACAGCTTAATGGGTTAAAGGCAAGACAAAAGAGCAGCAGTGACTAAGAGTCACCCTGGAATATCCCCATTGATTTTTTTTATCGCTGGAATAATAATTTGTCCTTTATCATGGCTTAACTGCAAAGTGGTTTACCACTGTTTCGTAGTCGCAGTAATGTAATCGATCAGTGTTAGATGTAGCTTCCACATTTGTAAGCACTCTTTTATCCATGAAAGTGGGATGCTGTCAGGTGCTTTTTTGTAGTCTATCCATGCCATACTTAAATTCTTCCCCTTTTTACAGTTCTCCATTATGACTTTATTTAACAATAAATGATACTTTGTTCCATATGACTTTTTGTTGTTACCCTTTTATTCTATTGCGATGATGATTGAGTTCTCTTCTAAAAATGACTATAAACTCTATTGGCATCAATTTCAGTGCATAGTTTATATGTCGTCAGAGGGAAAATTATTGGTGTATAGTTTTCAGGATAGCTTACAGGTTCGCTCTTTAGGAGGAGTACTGCTTCTCCTGTTGGCATCTGTTTAGGGTGTGCATATAAATAGTGCTTGCTCATGGCTAAATCTTCATCTAAAGATGTTAACACATTTAGCCAGAAGTTAGATACTGCATCTGGGCCTAGAGTTTTCCAATTAGGAGCTTTTCTTAATTTTCTTTCAATTTCCCTGGCCATTACTTCATCCCATTTCATATACTGTATGTTTTCTTCTTCTATCCGTTTAGCATCTTTGTTATGTTCCACAGGATCTTGATTGATGTTTCTCCAAAATATGTCTATTTCTTCTTTTTTTGGTGGTGTTTCAATTCCTTTTGCCTTGATTCCCATTTCTCTATAAAACGTTTTGAGTCATCAGCAAATTGCTTATTTTGTACTTTTCCTTTATGTTTATCTGCCTGTCTTCTAAGTATTTATGCTTATGCTCATATCTTTAGTTTATTATTTGTAATAGTGTATGATAGATCCTGATCTGCTCTGATACTGTTAATTGATTTTATCATGTTTATCTTTCTCAGTATTTTTGTTGATCTGTTCCCCTCTTCTCTGCTCTTACAGACACAATGAAGGTACTGTTGAGGTGCAGCAAAAAACAAACTTCTCCATTCTGAAGGGACCAAAAATATTTATTTAAAAAAGTTTAAACCACTGGAAAAATAAAATGCTTAACTAAATTGCCATGTTTTTCATCCGTATCTACCGGACTTCATCAGATGAACAGTCTAATTGCCTTTCCCCATTATATATTCACTTAATAAGATCACAACAATTAAGATAATTAAAATCAGTTAAAACTTTCAAAACTAGGCATGCTACAAAAATAAACTTCATAAACCTAATAGTTACAAACTATCCCTATCTAAAACTATAAGCTGTGCTCACATATAGACAGCTGACACCTGCCAGAAATCTAACAACAGAAACTGGATCTCATTAATTATCATAATTACATATTTTTTCTTATTTTAATTATTTTTTCTGGGTTTTTTTTTATTGCTGTTTCCACATCTCAGTGCAGAGTGCCACAGAGTCAAGTGGCGCTCATACATACCTAGCTGACAGTTGCTAGACATCTAAAAATAGAAACTGGATGTAATTAATTATTTATGTCTGGGTCTATTTAAGCACTTTTGCATGGCATGCTGCAGTGCTTAGCAAAGGTAACAGGTAGCCCAGTAGTATATGTGAAGGTATAGTAGATTTCATAATACCCAAGTAGCTAAATGGGTAGAGATACAGCCTACTGCTTAGTAGGTCCTGGGTACGAGTCTGTAGCAGTGATAAGATGTCTGTAATTAAATTTATTATATATGTTTAATTTTAAAAACAAATTTGTGAAATATGGCACTGCTGTACCGAATACTACTTAAACATGGTAACGGCTACTTTTGTGTGCGTGGTGTGAAGCTTAGCTAAAACCACAGTTGTGCAAGCAAGTTTTCACGCTGCTTTGCTCTGTTTAGCTGGTTTGTGTGATGCTAAGCAAGGCGGCACTTTTTTGAATGTTTCTCAATGACATGCAAGGGTGGCAAAACAGCCTATATTAGGTGCAATAGGTGGAAATTCTGCAACAGTTTTTGGAGTCTGATCAACTGGTAATATGGCAGGCAGTGCTGGTGAAGGTGCAAGCTTTCCAGTGCAGAGATGGGGTGTTCAGGAGCCCAGGGTCTTTGTTGGGCTCCTGGTAAAAAAATCCTGAACCCAGGCTGCTGCAGGGTGGATTCCAGGGCTTGAAGTGTAAGCTAGAGGCCTAGGATGGGTTGGCCAGGGAACTCACCTGTGTTACTGGTATCCCCCACAAAGGTAAGCAGTGTCATCACCATTATGACAACATGAAGAGAAGAAAGAGGGGAACTTTGGAAACCTGGGTCCAAGAAGCCAGAGCTATGTTTTCCACTGTTTTACCAAAATGCAAGCTGAATGTCTGCAAAACTGATATGCATAATGATGTGCTTCTCTCCCAACAGCTGCAGCTGAGAGGGCTTGCAATATCAAGTCCCATTCTGGGTGCCTGGTCAGGTTCTGCCGTGAGTGTGGAATGTATGGCTTTATTATGCTAACTGTACTGCAATAAGCAAGAAAGAGTAAAGAATATACTGCAATAAAGTATACATAAAAACTGTAGTGCAATAAATGGGCAAGTAGAACTGTAGTGCAATAAATGGGCAATTAGAGCTGTAGTGCCGTAAATGAACAATAACAACTGTATTGCAATAAACAATATCAATAACAGTAAGCAAAATGGTGTACAGCAGAACTGTGTTGTCATAACCATTGCAGTAGAGCTGTGTGCATTTCTTGTTTAAGGTAAGAATGCTGCAGTCAAGTGTAACACTGTAATAGCTGTAGAATGCAAAACTAATGGCCTGCAAACTGTATTGTTTAACTCATAGTATGGTTGAAAGCTGTCTCCAGGCCCATACTGGTCACATAACCTTTTCTGTTCCCCCTACTTCAGGTAATAAAGGTATATGGGTGAGGCAGCCCACTCTATGGGCAGATATTGTGTGGACTTCACAGACATTTATCAGTAATACCAATAAAATGTTAAGCAGTATTGTTAATTCCTACAGAAATCTGTTTTAATAAATGCAGTATGGCTGTATACCATGAATGTGTGTTCTACTGTCACTGCAGTCAAGTATACTACTGTAATAGTTCTAGAATGCAAAACAAATTTAGTCACACAATGCTCTCTTTTTCTCCTACTCCAGGAATAAAAGGTATAAGAGTGAGGTAGCCCATGTTATGAACAGATCTGATTGTCGTCACATTTCACAGACACCTATCAGCAATACCAATAAAGCATTAAGCAGCATTGCTGACTCCTAAATAAATATGTTTCAATAAATGCAGTATGGCTGTATGCCATGCATCTGTCTTCTACTATCACTACAGTCATTAATAGGACTGTAATAATTCTAGTCACATAATGCTCTCTTTTTCTCCCACTACAGGAACAAATGGTATATGGTTGAGGTAGCCCATGTTATGAGCAGATATGATTGTGCTAACATTTCACAGGCACGTATCAGCAATGCCAATAAAGTGTTTAGCAACACAAAAGTAGGCTGGTTCCGGCTGATCCACCTACCTTGCCTCAACCGCCGTGGCACCGGCTTCCAGCAAGTCTGGGACCCAGTCCGGTGGTGACCCTCTGCTGTCCCTGCACTTCCTGCAGCATTGCCTAGTACAGCACCACGGGATGGGGCCCTGCCCCCCTCTGGGAGCAGTGGTGGAGGGGTGTGGTCACCCAGGATGAGCTGCTGGTCTTGGTACACAGGAAAGTCTACCATCGGTCTGACCACCGCCTGCACCAGATTGAGGTATGCTGGCCAACCTGTGGGGCAGCCTCACCCCAGTGCCCAACCGTCAGCACTACCTCCCCCGGGGCAGTGAAGGAGCAATGCCGACTCATGGGTGGGGATGCGAGTCACACTGCTGCTGTCAGGAGGCACATGGGACTTAGACTCCGCAACACCCTCCCTATCCAAGGTGTTCACCCCCCCTTATTTGTCACACACTGCCCCTATCTGCTGTGTCTTCTGTCTTGTCTGTCTGTAAATGCATCCTCATCTACCCAACTTACCTCCCCCACATGTACCCATGTGTCTTCCCCAACATTCCACTCTCACCTTAAAAAAAAAATGGGCACCTGTCCCAAATAAAATATATATATCATCCCATACATAGCCCTCCATTTTGTACACGTGTCCACTGGACACATGTAATTTGGTTCAATTGGATTGAGAATTCAGTTATGTTGTCCTCACCCCTCTCTTTGGGGTTGAGAGTTCAAAGTCACGTACAAATTCTTTCAAAGTGCACAGTTGTTGCTGTACAAGAAAGGGATAGCTATGGTTCTTTCCTACACCCTTCCTGCACATCCCTACCTGGCTTTCACTATGTTTTTCCCCCTGTTTGCACCCCATTTCACCCTTTTCCTATCTCCCCATTTTTCTTTTCTTTATATTTTTTTAGCGCATTGCTGCACAATGAGCCAAGTCGTGCAATTTCAATATGCTCAGCTAAATAAAGCTATACTGACTATATGTGTTTTTAAACTTGTAATACACAAAATAAACATCTGTCACATATTTCGAACCCAAGACTATCGCACATGCAGACTCCTGCATTAACCTGCCATGCCACACAACTCTTAATTAAAACAGGTGGTTTAAAGAAAGCATAGCAATTGCCAGTTACAGTCATTAAGCATGTTTCAATGGAGCTGCATGCCAAGCCACACTGTGCAAACTTGATTAAAAAGTAATGGAATAATGTCAGTGTAACTTAGACTCTATTGCAATAGTACACCACTAGACAACCAAAGAATTAATAATGGATGTAAGTGAGGCCTGTGACAGCAGGTAAATGTGCCCTTCAACAGCAACATGTAGAAAGACACCTGCTAAGGCATTAATGGCAAAATACATGTTCAAATGGGATCCTGGTGCATACATACATCCATAAAAACATACACATACTGATGGATGTAGAAAATGTATGTCATAGTCTGTATGTGTGCACATATATATTGGAAATACACCTGCTGTAGCAATGAGTCGGTAGCTCAGTTTATTAATCCCCTTGCAAACAGTCCTGGGTTCAAATCCAGTGGTGTGTAGATGTGAATGTAGACTGTTGTGAAGGCAGCAATTAATGAATGAGTCATCCACTATTTATCCACACAATGCATTTCAAATGAAATGTCTGCTTTCCACTGATGGAAGTCACACACCTGCAGGTAGGAACACACTTCACATATCCCTATGAGAAGACTATATGTGCATCAAGTGTCACATCATGCATTAATATGCATTCACAGAGAATGTCAACACAGGTACTGCAAATGAGGGCCATTAATATCAGAGTGCACTGCACAATCCTTCCAGAGTCACTGTGCAGATTATCACAGCTAACATACACAGTCCCTGCTTGTAACAAGACCTGCCCTCATACATGCTGCAAATTACTACCAGACTGTAACAAATGGCCTGGCAGTTGCCCAAATGGTGGACATATTCTTATACTTATACCCCATTTTACTCAAGGACACCCCAGAAATGTTGCCTAGTAGTCTGTTAATGATACCATTGCCTAACATACTTACCTTAAACACATACCTTAAATGGACTGGAAAGTGTACCCTCAGTCTGGCTCTGCATCTACAACAAGCCTGAAACAGCTCATACAGTTACTCCTACAGCTTGTTGTCCTCCAAAGTGTTCACATTCTCTGCCTATGTGTATTACCTGCAGCAGCAGCTGCAGCCTGTAGCACACCCATCTCTATGTAAAGGTCTCTGCCACAGACCTACCTTCTGTGACACTGTAGCCTCCTCACCCCATAATGTCCAATACAATATATCAGAAAGGGGCCCTAATCTACACGGAGGCCTTATATATTGTACAGTGGTTGCATGTCATTGGCTGATGATAGTGCAAATCATCTGAGTTGGCTGCAATTAGCATTTCAGGCCCACAGATTGGTTTAGAGGCAATCACCTGCTGATGAGAAGCATGTTTAAAAGGCAAGCAGCTAGCTATGGGGAACCAGTCTGTATGAACTTCCCTCACACAGACTATACCTTTGTGAAAACATTACTATCACCACATATCAACAGAGGAGTATTGCATTCCATCACGTATGCAACTGATTTTGTGTACAACAGGATGCAGATGGGTTGACTTACAAGGAACAGGGATTAACAGCATTAAGCCTGTCTTAGACCTGTGATAATGACATGTCATTGATCTCCTGCTTACACCTACACAGGACGTACAATACATCAAAGGTGCATTGTCATTTCTCATTGTGGCACACTGTTCTTGTGGGACTGTCTCTTTATAGTGGTTGTAATAGCACACTGCTATTTGTGTGGCACTGCACTGCTCTTATGACATATTATCAGGGGGGTTACCAATAGGAGACATACCACAGTAGACTTGAGTGTTGGGCGTATGATCATACAGCAGTATCTGCCATGGAACACACAGGGATACCTGACTATTGCTACTATCTCACTTTGCATGTTTACACCCTGTGGAGTATGACGTGTCAGCAATCAGTGGATAGTGCCAATCATTTTGTCCTTGCTGTATCTCAACATAGTGCACTTCCATGTATGTGATCCTGCAATGTGTTCCCCTTTTGTTGTCTTTCAGGAATCATGTATCCTAGAACCCACTCACCCTTCTTTAATGTGGAAAATGAAATTATACTGGAAGGACTAAGGCAACATTATTACATCTTACTGTCCAGGGAATGGCAAAACAGGGAACAGCAGGCTGCATTGTGGGCAGACCTTGTCCAAGATGTGAATGGCATGGGCCATCAGAGCAGGACATATAAGCAGGTTTGACACCGTGCAACAGACATGATCAATGCTGCTCAACAAAGGGCAACAGATATAGCCAGGGATTGTGCCATCACCGGTGGAGGGCCTGAAGTGGAACAACCACTCTCGGTCACTGAGGAATTCCTGGCACACCAAGGCACACACAACTCCAAGACATCATTCACACCATACATCATGGAGGTGGGTGCCACAGTTTCCACAGCAGAGGACTGTGCAGGTAGGCTTACTGTTATCAGCATTGTAATACTGTAGCAGTCAGTGTGTCAGGCTGTACATACTTTTACATGGGTGTCAGGTCTTTGTTCTTTGGGAGGGGTTGACCTCAGTTGTACTGTCATATTCAGAATGTGACCAATACAACAAGTAACACAGTAGCTACTGTAAATGTGAGATATATGGACATATTAACTTGTTGTGGTGCAACATGCAGTGGCACTGACATTACCTCATCCTCAACTTTTCACAGGTCCATCAGGTATTGGCCAAGGCTGTGGTCCTGCTCCTGGTAAGCATGACATTGTTTTGGTAAGGAACATTTATGTGTGCTATTAATGTTAGGGGCCAGAATAATGCTCTATTTAAACATTTTGTGTGTAAACAGAGTAGAATGTTTTTATTTTCCAGTCTGTAATAGATACCCAAGGATCTTAGAGGGAGTAATCACAGGAGTGTAGTTGAACAAAATGAAACACTTTGGTAGTGACAGTTGTGAGCAGATAAGTCTCCTGGTTTAAATGAGGCAGTTACTCTAAAATGTCTTTTAAAAAACAAAAGGTTGAAAAGAAAATAAATTAGGCAGTGAAACATGTATTGCAATATATTTGTTAAGATAGGTGTACATTTTTTATGTGTTGTTTTATCAAGTATAGTTTCATATTGATTAAGTGAAAGGTAAATTTTGCTGGTCAAGTTTTGCTTGATTTACTTGAAGTGATTGTTATAAAGATCTTGAGATGAATGTGTATTTTATTCTGAGGAAGTCTTTTTTGGACAAAAGCAGAGGAGAAAAATGTTTGACCACTAATCCTGTTGTGGGTCTTTGTTATTATGAGTACTGGTGGATTTTTGCACACCATAGTGCAGGTATTCATGTACCGCTTTTTTCTTTCTAATCACAGGTGACCAGGGAGGTTGGTGTCTGTCCCCTACACAACCTGATTTCAGTGTCTCTTCAGACTCTGATGATGATGGTTGCCACAGTGAGACAGGTGGGGGTGTCGAGGGCTGAATCTGTCCCATAGGTAGACATCCATCTTCTGCCTCCATTGTCATGGTACACAGTCAGCATGCCCACAAATACCTAGTCTCTGTAGGTCACAGATACTGGGCAGTCAGAGAGTGAGGACATTGAACAGGAAAGTGTGGCAACTATGTCTCCAGTGAGTGTAGGCACTGGCCATAGTAAGAGAGCTGGCGAGGTCCCAAACAGGTGGATTGACAGGAGTGCTTGTAGGAGGCCTGCTGTCCATCCACCACCTGCTGCAGTTGTCACATCACAGATCACTTGGTGCATGTTTTGGGCCATCACAGAGGCACAGGTATGTTCTGAATGGAACACCAGACATATGCTTAAAGTTATGGTGCAGCACAGTCTGACATCTGTGACTGCCTCCACTGCACTGGGGACACCCTGGATCGGTTGACTGATGCAGTGGACAGAAGGTGGGCTAAGACAGTGTCTATCTTGGATGACACATTGTCTGTGCTGAAATGTGTGGTTGGAGTTGAGCATTAGACTCATGGATGAAGGTCAGTGACCCCATCTGCTGAGTCCATGTGGCCATGCACAATCACGCTCACATAGTGGTTGTACATTCAGTGCTACAAAGGAGATTGTGCTGCCCACACCACAATGTGGCAGGACATGGGCTCATGGTCCTCGGCATTCCCTTGGGGGATATGGTCCCAGCAGACAGCAATCACCGTCAGGTACTAGCACCACTTCTGACTTTGGGCATGAAGGTGCCAGTGCAGCTCCTGGCAGAGCCAGTTCCCATGTTCAGGTCCAGAGACAGTGAACTATCAACTCTACCATGTATGTCTAAAGCTGTCCAATGCACACACATGTAGGGATAGCACTGAGCTTGACTGTGTACATGCACACACTCACACACCACTGTCAAATGCAGGTCACCTACACACACACACACAGCAACTTTCCAAGGTCTATCTTACTTGCTTCCCTTCCTGACTCGCACACATGCTGTCAACTGTTTTGGTCAGACTTGGCCTCATGCACCCCACACAACACCGTGTGCAAGTGATGATACCTGTGCCACATCCCTGGTCATTTTTGCCATCGATGCAGAGAAATTAAGCTATGGGTCTGATGCACAGGTTGACTATATTAGTTAACATGTACTTGTGTAATGCAGAGCTGTTTTGCCATGCCACTTGTAGTGGTTAACGACAGATACTGTATGCTGGCATTTGTCATGATTATGCCACACACTGTTATGTCCCTTATGTTGTATGATGTTGTAATGGCTGTATAATTACACAATGACAGGTGTGTCAGGGACCGGTTTCTGTTTCTGTTTCAGCAGTCTGTTGGGATAACCTCTGGATACACAGCGGCAATAAAGCAGCACAGGATGGGATGTCACCACTGCAGAAATACAACTTCAGCAAAGTACAGCACTATAAGTGCATGGCTCCATAGGTTCATATGTGTATAACAGGCTGACAAGGACAATGGTGACATGCAGTGTACTCATGCATCCCTAATCTATGAACATGTCTGCTACCCTTGATAAGTGTCAACAAGGTATTGGGAACTCACACATCTGCAAGCTGTGGTAATGGAGATGACCAATCTACAAATATCCTGTGACCAGTACAGACAGTTGCTTGACACCAGTTATGATTGTCATGTTATGCATTCCATTTTGTAACCTGCACATGCTGAGTCACAGCAGATGTGTGCTACACATGCCTGTTTCATGTAGCGCGCATTTTCTGGATTACATACCTATATCTCCAGCCTGTGCTATGTATACCACAGAGATGTTGTAGGCATGTAGAACAGGTGAGACATGTGTTAGTCCTGTCATGGATATGCAGGAGGTAAACAGTGGGATCTGGCACCTCCCTGTATGGAGCAATACACATCCCCTCCAAAACATTTAGGAGACAGACTATACATGTATGGTTGTGACTCGGACTCCATAGGACAGGTTATCTGCACTGTGTATTGGTATACCATGGAACCTGTGAGGCTGCTACAATTATATGATATGCTTGTGTTATGACATAGCAAGGGTGCCATTGCACACAATGATAAGTGTGATGACTGCCACATTCAGTACAGCTGTGACAGTCTGGGATTTACATTCCAAACCTGTTGGTATATGTTGTACAACAGTGAATGCATCCCCACATCTTACCAAACAGTGAGAGTCAAAGGTTACATTACTCTCTGTGTCCATAACATTCATCTTTAAGAACAAACCAAATTTAAAGAGAATTTTATGTCACAGAGATGTATTTACTATCAGAGAGCATGTAAGCAGGATGTGTACATTCCCTTGCAAAAGATGCAAAGCATGTTGATATACTGACACCAGTAATTTGTACAGGATGAGAGTATAGATTGAAATACTATGCTGATTGCCTCTCGGAGAATACAGTATATTTAGCTAGATGCGTATGTTGTCCAGCATTTTATATTGGGAAAACGAATAGCTTGTTCAAAGATAGAATCTGATGCTGTAAATCTTTATTCATTCTTTACTGTTGGGACCTCGGTTCCGTCCTCAGCCGTTTCCCAGCTTGCACTAGCCAAAAACTCTCAGCTAAGAACCTACCCACAATGCCCCTCTCCTAGATAATCCAGATCTCATTTGCCACATTCCTAATCAGACGTGTTAGCCAGGCTCTATCTGGGTTGGAGGTTTCACCCCCCCCTCCTAAGACCAAAAAATATAAGGAAAAATGGAGTCACGCAGTTCCTGCAGCTCCGTCAGTTTCGGAACTGAGTCGGCTCTGTGCATCACTGGCGTCCTCATCGCAGACCTCTTCGGCACCAGGATCTGTGTCCTCTCCCTTGGTGCCGACCATGGTATTCACTCCTATCTCAGTTCCAAACACAGCACCACTGACTTCGGTGCTGTCCTTGGTTCCTACATTGGCTTTAATGACTGTTCATGCCTCGGCTGCATTCCTGTTCACAGTACCGACAGCTTCCTTGGCTCCATGGGCTCCAATGACTGTACATACCTCGGCACCATCCCCGTCCATGGTGCCGACAGTTTCCTCAGCTCTATGGGCTCCAATGACTGTACATGCCTCAGCACCATCCCCGTTCACAGTGCTGACAGCTTCTTTGGCTCCATGGGCGCTGATGACTATACATCCCTTGGCACCATCCCCAGCCATGGTGCTGACAGTTTGTTTGGCTCCATCAGCTCCAAAATTCGATTACCTGCCAAGGACAAGATATTCTCCTACTTACACCCCTTTCTTGGGGCAGAGGTTTAGTCCCTTTCTAGAAAGACCTGATTCCCCTTCTGTGGCCTATTTTAGATCCACTAGGAGTTTTTCTGAGCTAGACCTAGTGTGGGTTGTGGACCAGCTTCTGGTAGGTAGGGGATTGCCCATTCCAGCTAGACCATCCATCCCTCCTGGCTCAGAATCTTCTATCTCATCTTCCCCTGCTTAGCCTCCCCTAGCACCCACTTTGGTACATACTGTCTCGGCTTTGACAGCAGTGCCTCCCCTGTTGGCACCCACCACCCTTGCAGCATCAGCTATGATGGAGCCGATGCTTTCTCGGAGCAGTGCTTGGACTGTCCATACCTTAGGACCTAATCCTGCACCTATTTTCTCACTGGCACAGTTCTCTCGTAACCCCTCAACTGGAAGTGGGCTTGAGTGCACCTGCTGTACAGGTGAAGGATAGAGCTCTTCACTCTGAAGGCTCACAACCAACCCCGAGGACACCAGTATCAGAACCCCCTGTGAAGGGAACCCTTTCTCTGGAGTCCTCCTCAGAATATCCTACTGGAGAGCCACCCCAGAAGAAATGGTGCAAGAGGAAGCACCTTGACTCCCCAGAGTAATCTATCACAGAAGACACTGATTGTGATGAAGGGGAAGGGTCCCCTCATTCTCCCCCAGATGATATTTCATTTGGAGACATTCTCAAAATGTTCAAACAGTGGGGGGAATGGAAGTCCTCTAACACTTCTTCTGAGGAATTGGTGTTTCTGCAAGCCTTCCAGGCCCAGCCATCTACTTCCTAGGTGACCCACCCGCAGATGATCTTGTTAAACTAATTGTGCTGCATGTCTGGAAGGCCCTAGATAATGTAGAACCTGTCTCCCGGAAGCCGGACAAAATTTTATCTACACCTGAAGACCAGCCCCACTGGTCCAAGCAGCTGACAGTTGATTCTATGGTCATGGCGGTGGCCACCAAGAGGGAACTGGCAGAAGATAGTTCCACTGTCCATTCTCCAAACAGGGAGTCCTGAACCATGGACTGATCAGGGAAGCAGACCTATGCTTCAGCGACCTTCGCCATTTGGTCGCTGAATTATCTGGCACACTTTACTCACCTCCAAAGAGACCTAATTTCTGAAATGTCTTCCTCTTTGGTGGGGGTACTGCCTGATGATGTGCATGACACTGTCACCTTGCAGCTAGCTACCCTTGAATCCATCTCCAACTCCTCAATGCATTTGATATCTCACACCGCCGAGGAGGCAGCTCAAGCTGACGCATCTAGTGTTGCCATGAGACGTAATGCTTGGATGCAGTTATGTGATTTTGCATACCCCTTTAAATCTTCCTTTGTTAATGCACCTGTCAACAAATTTGCACTTTTTGGACCCAAGGTACGTGACACACTTGCACATAGTGAGAAAGATGGAAAGACCTTGTCTGCTGTGGGCATATGCTTTTCCAACCCCCAGAGGCCCTACTCCAGGAACCAGAAGGAGGGAAAGATGTGGTTCAAGAAATCCCAAGGATCCTTTCATGATACTCATGGTAAGCAATCCCCCCGGGGCAGAGGGGGCTACTCATATGGAAGATGCCCCATTCAGGGTAGAGGGGGTCCATGTAACCAGGGAGCCAGAGATTCCTTCTCCAGCAGACCCTACCAGCACTCCTGAGCAGCTTCCCAATTGCTTTCCTCTGGAAGCAGTTGGGGGGGTCATGTCTCTCTGCATTTACCAGTCTGGCATCTTATTACTACCGATGTTTGGGAGCAGAGAATAATATCCAGAGGCTAGCAAATACCTTTCGACCTAACTCCCAGACCCATCAAATGAATCCCAGATGTACCACCCAATCTGAGGGGATTAGCAGTCTTATAAATAGAAAAACTGCTAAGAAAAAGAGGCATCCAACCAGTCCCACCAGAACAGATATGATCCAGGTTTTACTCAAGGTTCTTTTTCGTGCCAAAAAAGACAGGGGATTGGAGACCAATCCTGGATCCCAACCTATTGAGCAAATTTATCAAACCTCAAAACTTCCCGATGGTCACAGTACAGTCCATTCTTCCCTTCCTAGGGAGGGACAATTGGATGTGTTCTATAGACCTACAGGATGCATACTACCACAGAAAGATGGATCACCACTCCCGGAGGTTTCTCCGCTTCTGGATGGGAGCCAATCACTACTAGTTCAGGGCACTGCCATTCGGTCTCTCAACAGCCCCCCCCCCTCCATGTTTACCAAATGTATGGCAGTTGTGGTAGCTCATCTTTGACTACAAGGATTCCAGGTGTTTCTCTATCTAGATGACTGGCTCCTTACCACTCCGACCAGAAATCTCCTAGATTGCAGCCTCTCTTACACTCAAGATTTCGCTCTCCGCTTAAGGATTACAATCAACAAAGTAAAATGTCTCCAATGAAGACACTGGAATTTATTGGAGCGGTCTTCAACACAACATCCTATCAAGCTTCTCTCCCCCCTCACAGGCTTTTGAAAATAAGACACCAAATTCAAGACATTCTTCCTCACATGTTTGTACCAGCATGTCTTGTACTGCAACTCTTGGATTCCATGGCAGCTGCCATTACTTTGGTACCACTGGCGAGACTGCACATGAGAATCCTGCACTGGCTCCTTTCCGTACAATGGTTGTTGTTAACCCACCCACTCAACCACATGATACACCTTATGAACCATTGTAAGGAGGAAATGCTATGGTAGATGGAGCCACAAAAGAATCTTTGGTGTCGACCGTTCTGTCTTCCCCAACTCACAGCCATGGTGACCACAGATGCTTCACTATTAGGGTGGGGAGGACATTTCCAGGGAAAGACTGTCCAAGGCACCTGGACCCCCCTCAAGGCCAACTTGCACTTAAATGTCCTGGAACTGAGAGCAGTTGTCTTAGCATTGCAAGTGTTCCATGCATCCCTGCCTTTGGGGACCATTGTAATTCAGTCAGACAACATATCAGTCGGCTGGTATATCAACAAGCATGCTGGAACCAGATCTTACCCCCTGTGTCTGGAAGCCATGAGGATTTGGCACTGGGCGATAGCTTCCAATTGCTTTCTTATAGCAATGCACATTCCCGGGAGTTCCAACCTTATTGCAGACAATCTGAGCAGGAACATCCCGATGCCTCATGAATGGTCCTTCAATCCTGTAATAGCAGCTCAGATCTTCCAACATTGGGGCAAGCCTTGCTGTGACCTGTTTGCTTCCCCCCTGAATTACAAATGAAGGAGCTATTTTGTCTTGATCCCCCCCTCAGGGGGAACCACCGAGGGACGCTCTAATGCACGATTGGCCCACGGGTCTTCTGTATGCCTTTCCCCCATTTCCCCTCATTCCAAACTTTCTCCAGAAAGCACAGAGGTTGAAAAGCAAAGTGATCCTCATTGCTCCCTACTGGCCACGTCAAGTCTGGTTCCTGTTTCTATGGCCTCAACTGATTCACAGCCCGTGGATCCTGGATCCTGGATCCTTCCCAGGACCTGATATCCCATCCTCAGGGAATGATTCATCCAAACCTGCACAATTTCAAGCTCACAGCTTGGTTCCTTCACTTCCAATGATTGCCAGACTGCCTGACATCCCATCTCCTGTTCATGAAATTCTTCTGGCCTCACACAAACCTTCCACTAGAAAGGTTTATTCTAGTAAATGGAATAGGTTCTATATTTGGGCCAAAGACCAGAACTTAGACCCTTTCTCTATGCCTATTCAAAAGATTTTGCAATACCTGACTACTTTCCTGCATGCAGGAGCCTCAGCTTCAGTGATCACTGTACATTTAGCAGCTATAGCCAATTTTCATAATGGTCTAGAAAATTCTTCAGTTATGTTAGACCGCCTATGCAAGACTTTTCTGAAGGGAGTATTACATGTTAAACCTCTGGTCAAGCCTCTCTTAGATCCCTGGGACTTGACTCTGGTGCTTCAATCTCTTACAGGCTCTCCCTTAGAGCCCTTTGATTCATGTGATTTAAAATTTTTGTCTTGGAAAACCATACTGCTCGTAGCACTCACCTCAGTGAGAAGAGTATCGGAGTTGCAGGCCTTGAGTGTCAAGAGTCTTTACTTGATCTTCCACACGGCTAGGGTGTCCCTTTGTACTGACCCTTCCTTCTTGCCCAAGGTCATTTCTGTTTTTTCCATTAATCAATCTATTGACCTGCCAGTTTCCTTCCCAAGGCATTCTAATAGAGGGGAGTACCTTTTGCACACCCTTGATGTGCACCGACAGCTTCATTGTTATTTGGACAGGACTAAATCTTTCAGGAAAACAGACCAATTGTTTGTGGCCTTTGCAGGACCCAGATTGAGTAAACCTGGTTCCAAAGTGACTTTATCCTCTTGGCTTAGAAATGTCATTACCTTTATCTACCAACAGACTAAGCTACCCTTACCTTCCAGAATAAAGGCTCATTCTACCAAATCTATGGCTACCTCTGCAGCTTTTCATTCCAGAGCCTCTATGGATGATATATGCGCAGCAGCCACATGGGCAAGACCTCATACCTTTATATCTCATTACAAATTGGATTTGGTCTCCAGGGGACGAGCATCTTTTAGTTCTATGGTGCCCAGGAATATCCTTCCTTAGGGCCACCCAGGACTCAAGTAGCTGGGGACTCAGTCCTAACAGTAAAGAATGAATAAAGATTTACAACATCAGATAAAGAAGTTATGTCTTACCATCCATCTGAGTTGTAGATCTTTACTTATTCTTTACTTCTCACGCTCCTTCCACCTGCCTGGACTCCTTGTGGACTTCAGGTATTCCTGGTTAGGGTATTTGCTCAGACAGAGCCTCCTACTTTTTTTCTATTACTACATTTTAATCTAGGGTGGGCAAACTTGATCTGGAGTATTTAGGAGAGGGACATTGTGAGTAGGTTCTTAGCCGAGAGTTTTTGGCTTGTGCGAGCTAGGAAATGGCTGTATCGGTTCTGAGGATGGAACTGTGGTCCCAACAATAAAGAATGAATAAAGATCTACAGCTCAGATGGAACATTATGGTAAGACATAACTTCTTTATATTACATCTCAGTGAAATTCTTAAGACAGAAGTAGTGAACTTCATGACACCCATGCAGATGGACAATACAGTTACAACTGCTGAATCCTACACAAATGCACTCTATAAGCACTTACACGAGTGCATGGATCGTGCTATCCCAAACAGAACCAAGACGCTATCCTCCAAAGAAAGGAAGCCAATCTGGTGGTCCCCTGCCATAAACAAACTGTACAACAGAAGGAAGAAACTGTTGCAAAAGAGAGTAAAATCCCATGAGTGGAGGAGCTCCCTGGTCAGCCTCAGTAAGAAGCTGAGATATCTTATAAGATCCTCCAAAGCTAACTACGAAAACAAAATTGCCACTAAATCCAAGGACAACCACAAAGCATTATATAGCTATGTCAAAAATCTAGATGGCAACATCCAGATCTGCTCTGAGTTACAGCACAAAGGCACGAAAATTACAGAACCAACTGATATTGCCAACATCCTGGCAGATAGGTTCAGTGCTAATTTTACCCCCCCCCCCTCACCTCCTAAAGGGCCCATATCTATAAAGGAAGAATGCAGAGTCCCTGTAATCACAACTACGCAGGTAAAAGCTGCACTCTCTAAAGCCAAAAACACAGCATCCATGGGACCGGACAACATTCTTGGCTGCATTTTACACGAACTTCAGAATGAATTGGTTCCCCACTTAAGCCTCATGTTCAATAATAGCCTCACATCAGGCTTTGTGCCCACTGAATGGTGCACAGCAACAGTTATCCCACTCCATGAAGGGGGAGCCACCACTGATCCCGGGAACTATCGACCTATTAGCCTGACGAGCCTGGTCTGCAAGGCCATGGAACATATCATCATGGAACTCATAAACAAAGACATTGGTAACCTCCAAACTCTTGATCCCACCCAGTTCGGGTTTGTGAAAGGCAGATCATGCCTTCTGAACCTGGTCGACTTCTTTGAGGCAGTCACCAAAGCCATGGATGAGGGTAAGGTGGTTCACACAGCCTATCTTGATTATCCTACCTTGATTATTCCTACCCTGATTATCTTCATTAGTCAGCCCCCTCCTAGGGTGTCATCTTTAATCAAACTCTCTACTACCTGACTCGCATTCATTTCATCCTGTAGCTGTTGTACCTTCCCTACCCCTCTGTTCATTGTGCCTGCACAGTAAGTAAGTTACTTTGCATTACTGTCCTCTCTTTGCTGTTAGCTGCTGATTTAGTTGGTTATTACTGTTAACTACTGAGGTATTTGAAGGTGCTAAGCTGTAACTGCTGTTCAGAACTCCTATATGTTTTGAGAGCTAGCTAATGTTCTAACTTACAAACTGCTTGTTTTTTATCTTCACAGAAACGGAACTAGAGTTACCAACCACGGTGTTCTCAAAATCAGTATCACAGAATATCAAAGTCCAGTCCAGTAAAATTGTTCCAAAGGAGTTTTATTAGGATCCAGAAAAAATTAGCGCTTTCACGTAGAAACTATCCACGCTTCATCAGATTACAAATGAAACCAAAATGAAATGTTCATTAAATACATCCCTAGGTGGGAAAATTAATCTCTATAGTAACCAAGTACTTCTAATTAACAACATTAAGCAAAGTCACAAATTAAAACCACAATATTGTGGATTAAAACCACAGTATTTTCAAGAATACCATAAATAAAATATTTTATAGAGTCAAAATCTTGCTGTCACATGTATACTCTTAGTTTTTTAGATGTCTGAACATTTAAAATGCCGTATTTAGGTAGCTCCATACGGTAGATGTCTACTTTTTTTGTTTGTTTTTTATCTTGTTTTATGAAGGTAGAGCTTTAATTGTTGAATATCTGACAGGGATCCTGCTGTTTTGCAGAGGTCATTCATGTTCTGATTACATTTGTAAACATTCCTATGGCATGCTACTGTACTTAGAAGACTTACAGGCTGTACTTTATAATTGCTTTTATAGAAGGCTAAGTGAATGCAGTTCATGTTACTGTTAGTTCCATACCTCTCAACCTGGAAACATCAAAAATCTGGACAAGACCCATGAAAAATAGGTACAAATCTGTATGCTGATTAACATCTAATTTGCATATATAATTATGTAACCCCACCCACTCCAATGGAATTGTGGGATACCAACTTTCAAACGCAAACTGAAGAACAGACAACCAAAACATGGCACCAGAGTTCCCCTGCAGCTATTCCAATGTCCCGTTACCTGGCTATTTCACCCCATTTACCATAAACAATAATGTATGCATACTGCTTTACTTCCACAATGATTATTTGGATTTTATTTTTACATTTTACAGCACAACAATGCAGAAACACTAAAAGACATCATCTGGTAAACAAAGCAATACTGTCTCACAATGAAAATAGGCTTGACATTAAATCTTCTCTGCCCTTGAAACTCACATTCATTGAAACAGCATTGAAACCCACACCACAGCCAAAGAAAATGCATCTGGCCAGTGGTGGATAAAGATTACCTTTGGGCTGTTTTCAAATCATTGGCCCCTTGCACACAAAACAAGAAACATACATGTGTTATTTTCTTTATACACCATCCTGACTTTATTAAATTATATTCCTTGTATAATACAACACACATGTTAGAGCACATGTTAAATTTATTGTTTGAACATTTTACCAGTAATCTGTACTGTACAGTAGGCAATGAAACAAAACACATGAACCAATAATGACAAAACTGCCCAATTCAGAACTTTTCCATCATAATAGTCTGCTTCCACACCCACACTATAAGTATAATGACAGTAGTGTAAGCCATAGGCATCTTGCACAGCATCTCACACTTATTTTCAATTTCATTTTTTTGGGGGGAGGGGGACAAAAGGTCAAAAACCAGGGACACATTTTAAACATTGCTTGTATAATTTTGTAAAGTTGCTAGAATAAAATGTTGCGTTACCATCATTGGCAAGTTCTGAACCCAGGACCCTATGCACTGCAGTCAGAACAACATACCACTAAGCCAAATCAGCAGCTGCCTGAAAAATAGGAAGACTGAAACTTGATAGCCATCATTTAGTGAATTAATTTCTCACTTCTCAACATAGCTCTTAACCTCAACACAAAACATGGATAAACAACAAAGCCAATAATGGGGGAATACAAATTCAGTTCTCACTTCTCACTCACCATAGCTCTGAACTGTTAGCACACAAAATAATGTGGACAAAGCTCACAGCATAACTTTCAACTCTTAGTAGAAAAAAAATGCTCTCACTTATCATAGCTCTCAACTCGCTCAGAAATGGTGGTGGCTAGGGATTTTAGGCTCTTCTGGTACAGGGTTTGAGCCTGAATACCTCTAGCCACCACGTGTATTATATGGGAGCATTGTGACACACACACACACACACACACACACACACACACACACACACACACACACACACACACACACACACACACACACACACACACACACACACACACACACGCACACCAAGCTTAGCCTGAAAAACAAGTGGTTCCAGCTTCAAAGCTTACCTTGAGTAGTTCCCGTTCCTCTGTCATTACTTCCAGCTTCAAAGCTTACCCTGAGTACTTCCCATTCATCTGTCATTAATCCCTGCTCTGCTTGGCAAACTCTGCCCTGAGTAATTCCTGCTCGCAAACTCTGCCGTTTCAGCTTCCTGCCATTAATCCCTGCACACAGTTGCACACAAGTTCCTCTGCTGTTCCCCATTCCCACCAGCTTGCAATTCAATTCAGCCAGCCAGAAATGATGATGTGAGCTCCTTGAGCTCAATTCCGACTGGCTGGTAGCCTGACGGAGCTGACGTCATCGCTCATGTGATGATGTCAGCTCCGACAGCGCGAACATTTTAAAAAAAAAGCAAAAAAATTGGAAAAGAAGGGGTGCCACTTGGGAACCATGGCACCCCTTCATTTGGACCCCAAAACCCGGTAAAAACCGAGTAATTTGGAATGGTTGGGAGGTCTGTTTAGTTCATACTGAATAACATAGCTCTAGAATTATTGTCCTAAAACAGCCACACTTTGCTTTGTGCATTATATCCTGTGTGTATTCACTGAAGTATACAGCTGTTATCACTGGACTTAGAGGCTGTATGTCACTGCTCTTAGTCTATGGTTGCACAGAGCTGATACTGTAAGCACTATAATCAATTTTAATTATAATGTATGCAATATAATTAATTTTACTCTCCAGCTCTATTCCTTGCATGCTCTCCACTTCACATTCTTGTAACCTTTGCACTAATTCTGCCTTATTTACCTTTATTTTTTAGTTTGCATGGGTTTCATTCCTGAGTGACCCCCCCCCCCCCACCTGGGATTCACTGCATAAAGCAATTTCTACCTTCGCCACTGAAGCTGGCTATCTTAACTAAGTAAAACCTCTGGGAAGCAAGAACCTGACTCCCTCCAGCTTTTCAACTGTAATAGGTGAACTACAATTTAGTTTTTGTAAACTGTTGAGGATTAATGGTATATGCACAACAACAGTGAAGGGATCTAGCCAATTGCCACTAGATTGGGCTATACTACTTTGAATCAGCCTTACACTCACACAGTGTTCCAGTCCCAAGCATTTACTTTTTAATTTGGTAAAATAATTTTGCTCCCTCCTTATTGACTACATTTGCTAATTTACCCCTAGGATCCAATTAAAATTAGCCTGAGAATTGGTGTACAATTAAAAAAGAATAAAACAAATTAAAGTGCAGTCAACAGCACTGCGTACATACAATCATACAAACCAAACCAAAAGCCCAAGGTAACTCTCAGAGTCAGTGTTAGCCCTGCTCGGCTCGCTCTGCTCCCCTCCCTGCCCCCAAATCTCACCTGCCCCCACTAGTGCTAAATTTAAACCAGACTTTGCCACTCCCTTCCTGCTAAGTACCAATCAGCACCTCACACATCATTGAGCAACCCTGCCCCCTTAACCCATTTCCTTCTCTCTCATTCTTCCACACCCTGTTAGCACAGTCAGCCATCAAATTTGGCTCACCCCCTATCAAAATGCAAACAAGCAAAAAAACACTAATGACCCAAATGCCTATACTGTTTCTATTTTACCATCTCACTGCCTATGAACAAACACTTGACCATGGTATTTACTACCCAAATGGTCAAACAGACACCCACAACTTCACACATAACACCAAACACTTTACCTTCCCCTGCACACTGAATATACCACCTTCTATAAAATACCACCCCTGCACAGCCACAAAACATAATCCTAAAGACAAAGACTATATAAAGCTTATAAAAAATTCCTAAAGCTCAGAATATCCTGTCACTATAACCTTATAACACATGGAGACATTCATCCCCACCCACACCCAATAACCTCCACTCCCCTACCACAACCCCCACAGTCAAGCTACCCATGAATACTCCCACTAGTTCCCTCCTAGCATTTCACCTAAATATTAGAAGTATTAACAATAAGATTCCCAACCTACACGCCCTCCTAGCAACCCACTCTCCAGACATTATGTGTCTAACGGAAACCTGGCTAAAACCCAGTACTACTGACAATGAGATACTACCTCCAGGATACAATATTCACTGATTAGACAGTGCTACAAGAAAAGGAGGTGGGATAGCAGTCCTTTACAAAAATACCTTAACCATTAATAGAGACACCATTCAACCTCCCCAATTCAATAACACGGAACTCCTCATAACCAAGCTACAGATTAACCAAAACAAACACTTGAACATCGTCTGTGCATACATTCCACCAGGCAACAACCTAAATACCCTAGAAGATCTCCTTTACTGGTTATCCACTACCTATCCCCAAGAAACCATAGTTCTTAGTGATTTTAACACCAACTGGCACCCCTGCTCCTCCGACCCCCCCCCCCCCACTCATATAAACTTATATGGGTTTAAACAGACCATAACCTCTTCCACTAGGATAAACAAACCAACCAACAAGAAAAGTATTCTAGACTGGATCTTAGTTAATAACCAATCCCAACTGTACACAGCTGGTACTCTCCCTGATGGCCTCAGCAACCATTGTCTAACCTATATCATAAAACATTAGGCAGAAAACCCTCACCAGCCCAAATATAAAACATTTAGAAACAGGAAAAACTTTGATGCTGCTATATTCCAAAATGAATTAAAAGCAGTTGACTGGTCAAAACTAAACAATCTAACATTAGAGGAGGCCATAGATCACTTTAACACTAACTTCCTAAGTATCCTTGATTCCCATGCTCCAGCACATACAATAAAAACTAGATCAAATACAGCACCATGGCTCACAAAAGATACCAAAGCAAAAATCAAAACTAGAAACAGAGTCTGGGCCAGCTGGAGAACAACCAAAGCCCCACTTGATCATCTAAAATATTGTCAGCTCAGGAATGATACAAAAAAATCTATTTTACTGGATAAAAAAAGCTTCTACCAAAATCTCCTACAAAAACACCACAACAACCCTCAAAAGTTATGGGCAGGCTTAAATCAACTACTTTGTCCAGGTCACTCCACCACCCCAACCCCGGCTAACTACACCCATAGCTCCCCAGAGACAATAGCTAGCTCCTTTAATAACTTTTTCACTGAAACAATCCATTTCACTGAAACAATCCAGTCCCTAGCAAATCAACTGACCCCCTCTAACTTAAACCACATTCCTAATCTAACTAATAATCACCCGGAATTTGACTTCCAACAAATATCCACTAGTTTTATCAAAACACTACTAAAAAATCTAAAACCTACCACCCTCGCTGCTGACCTCCTCCCTGCAGAGTACCTGCAAATAGCTGCAGATGCCATTGCATATCCCATATCTATCCTCATCAACAGAACCTTATCCAAAAATGCTATCCCCTCCCTCTGGAAAATATCTCACGTCATCCCACTCCATAAAGGTGGTAGCTCCTCAGACATATCCAACTATAGACCCATTGCCATTCTTTCCCCACTAGCCGAAATAATGGAGAAATGTGTACACAAGCAACTAATGCAATACCTTTCACAGAATAACTTACTATCCGACTCCCAGCATGGTTTCAGGCCATACCACAGCACCACCTCAGCCCTCCTTTCCTTTACTCTGTCAAAGGAAAAAACTTCAAAGACCAATTCATGATAGGTTCAAGCAAGGCACCCTTTATTACTTGCAGCAAGGAGACAAAGCATGTATGCACAGGGTTTGTCTGGATAATTAATGATTAGTAGGTTATACTTATACAGTTCTCTTCTTGTCACATATAAAATGTTACATTCTATTGCTGACGTAGTTAGACACAGCTTTCTGTATGTTCTACAGAAAATATTGTTAGATTTATTGCTGACCAAGTTAAAAATATCTGTCATTCTGCAAAACATTTTGAGAAAAACAACCTGGCCTTGGGTTTATGTCAGTCCATTTCAGCATTTCAGTTCTTCTATTGTACTGTTCTAATACATGTGTTACATTTTACCTAGATTCAAGGTACATTTCTAGCTTTAGTACAAGTAATGCTGACTACGGTTTAAACTTTCAAGCATATATTGTTTTCTTTATCAATGGCTTCTAACAGCTGCATGTTTTCTCATGGCATAAGCAGAAATAAATATCCCTTTGTTAATTTTCATGACACTAGCAGAAATGAATTACTTCTTTTGTTATTTGCTGACATTATCAAAAACAGAATGCTTCTTGTTAAGTTTCTAATGGCTGTGCAGACTCATGCAGTGTGAACAGAATAAATGTATTAACCCTTTTAAATCTCAAATACACTAAATGCACTAAGCATGCATATTACTATTACATATTTTTCTAACACTTTACTACTGCCATAAACCAAAACAGGAATGACAATAGGCTAACCTCTGCCCTCTTTCCTGACCTATCAAAAGCCTTTGACATGGTCAACCATGAACTTCTCATTCTTTCACTAAAATATATTTCCCTCAACAAGCCTGCTATCCAGTGGTTCCAGTCCTATCTGACTGGTAGACAGCAGGCGGTACTATGGCAGGGCAAACTCTCCAACCAGTTACCTCTCACACTTGGTGTCCCTCAAGGGTCCACTATTCTTCTCTATTTTTATCAACAACCTCTACACTGCTATCCCTAAAGCCACCTGCATCCAATATGCAGATGATTCCACTCTCATCTGCTCAGCCACCTCCCCATCCGACTTGCAAATCTTAGCCCAAAATACATTTAACACTATCGAGAACTGGCTCACCAATCAACGCCTACTTCCGAACCCTAATAAAACTAAACTTCTACTCTTCTCTCCCACTAGTAGATCCACCAAACTTTCATTCTCTATCACATCTAACAATGGTACCACTATTTCCCCAGATAATCACACCAAACTGCTAGGGGTTATCATAGACAATAATCTCAGATTTGACCTACAGGTCAATAAAACCATACAGACCATCAATAAGAAGCTTGGATCACTGTATTGAAACAAGACATTTTTAACCCCATTGGCTAGGACTGCAACTGCCTGATCAAACCTACTCTCTACTCTCTTATATGCCTCGCCTGTACTCTCAAACCTCAACAAATCTGAACTAGGTAAGCTGTCCCATAGCTACAATCATATTGCCAGACTGACTCCACATATAGAACCCACCACTGCCAGAACCTTAAACAACTAGAGTGGCTAGAACTGCTCAGCTTAATTCAATTCAATCAACTCTTAATAGCGCACAAAAGTATGGACCACCCTGAGGATACCCCCTCACTTAAAAATATTATTAAGCCATATAGCAATCTAAGATCCCTACGGTCAGCCAATAAATTACTGGTCCAAACCCACAAAGCTAATAACTCTGCTAGTGAATCCCTGTTTGCCAACTTCATTGGCAAAACCTGGAATTCATTGCCAAACTATATAACCCTACAATCCTCCAAAAGGCTCTTAAAAAAAACCTCAAACAGTATCTCAAAGTGAATTGGCTATGCCCATGTACCAACCCTGATTAAGTTATAAACTAAAAGCATATTCTGCAATTATCATAACTTGTAACTACATCACCAAGCTCTGCTTCCAATCTGATGTCTCTTACTTCTAATTGTCTGTCCATGACAATTGTGAGTCCCTACTAGGGAACACTACTAACCCATTGTATATAATCACTTTGTTTTTATAATTGTTTGCTAACTTCTGTGTAATCTATGTGTTTGTCTTTGTGGAGCTTTTCTCCCCGGGCCTCCGCTGAAAATGGACATGTATCCAGTCAGACTATCCCGGTAAACAAATGTAAAATAAAATAAATAAAAAATAATAAATAAATCTTGACCTCGCCAAGGCTTCTGACACCATCCCCCATTCTGGAATTATAGCTAAACTCACTAAACTAGGTATAAATCCCTACGTCACAAGATGGGTTGCCAACTGGCTCACTGACAGAACCCACACTGTAAAAGTTGCACACTCCAAATCTGACCTCAAAGCAGTGACAAGTGGAGTACCACAGGGTTCCATCCTGGGACCTCTCCTGTTTGGTATCTACTTCTCTGAAGTACGGGCTAATACAGAAGGCCTCTGGCTAACAAAGTTCGCAGATGACTGCAAACTAGCAGCCATAGTCAAGTCCCCAAATGATGTGGACATCCTACAGAAGGGCCTCACTGAGACAGATGCCTGATGTCAGAGCCATGGCCTCAAGCTGAATGCCAAAAAGTGCAGTGTCATCCCCTTTGGTAAAAACTCTGTACCCATGAACTACCACATAGGCAGCAATCTACTTAACACTGAATGGGACCCAGGTGGACAGTAGTCTCTCCTTTGATAGTCAGGAAGTCCTTCTACATGGCAAACCGCATCATAAAAGGGTTCTCATCCAGGAAAAAAGAGGTCATTGTTCCCCTCTACTCGACACTCATTAGACCCATTATAGAGTACAATGCCCCTTTTGGAATGCACTTCACAAGACATCTGCAGCAGCTGGAAAGGCCACAGAAGTACCTCACAAAGAAGATTACTGGCCTCAGACAATTGCCCTACACTGACCGCCTCACAAATCTCCAGCTTTACTCCGTAGCATATCGCCTACTCCGAGGTGATCTCTGCCTAGCATATATATCTATGTCAAACCCAGAGCTGTTGGACATGCTACACCTAAAGAAATCCCAATCCCTTCGAGCTACATGCTATAGGGACCTAAACCTTGTCACCACAATAAACAGGACACGCTGGAGGAATAGATTCATGTCCCAGAGACTTCCTATACTCTGGAACAAGCTACCCATCTATGTCAAGCAAAGTTCTTCATTAGCACTCTTCAAGAAAAATCTTGATGAGTGGATGGGAAATAGGAAATACACCCTGGGGATCACTTCTGTGTCTCTGCTCGACAGTGGCACAGGAAAATAACTTTCTTGGGTGGTGTAAGCCATGGAACCTTGTTGGCTAGGCTTATGTAGGCCCCTGGGCCGGTAGCCTAGTACCTACCTATGAAATTAGAATGGCTACAAAAACTAATGCCTTAGCCCAACATGTCAAAGGCCACCTTGGTCATAAATTCCTCTTTTTTAGCACTAGACAAGTTATTTCTAAATACTAGGGAAGGTGATTTAATTAAGACTGAAGTGTTGGAAACTCAATGGATAACAGACTTACAGGCTGATAGGAACCCCGGACTTACTGGTGTGGCTCCTTTAAAACCGGTAATAAAAAATAGAAGTTTGAGGAGATAATTTGATTGGGTGATACATTGTTTAAAGATGGGTGTGTGTTCTTGCCTAACAGGATCTGATGAAGGCATAAGCTGAAAGCACTC
Source organism: Protopterus annectens (assembly GCF_019279795.1). NCBI lineage: Eukaryota > Metazoa > Chordata > Ceratodontiformes > Protopteridae > Protopterus > Protopterus annectens. The sequence continues at coordinate 1,319,107,468 of NC_056726.1, read as the reverse complement.
ATCCTGGCCTTTTGAAGTGTATTTTTGTTTTTATAGTTATATATTTACTGTATTAAAAGTTTTTATTGAGATTTTAATTATTATCAGCATCCATCTCTGTGTCAAACTGCAGTTTACGCAACAGAGTTTTCAAAACAAAAAGAACATTATTAAGATACAAACAGTAAACTTAGTTTAAGTAGTACATTGCTAGCAATATGTAAATTAGCTTAACAAAAATATTACATCAAAATATAATAGAATACAATATAAACATGCATGTTTCATGCATACAGTAATATTATTTTTTTTTACAATGTGTGAGGTACATAAGTCAGGTAGCTTTACAAGGTGAGTCACTTCTGAAAGACCAAATATGTGTCACTAATCTCCATACCTGACCCTAATTCCCTCGCACTTACCCTAAAACTTCATCCCTAAATTTATCGTAAAATACAGTAAAGTAAATCTCCTACCTATAATGCATTCATCTATCATTTTAACTCAGAAATGGCACATTGTTGTCTATCTGGTTATGCAACTTCCACACAACCTCAGCATGCATGCTATAAGTAAAGTACAGTTTTGTACCTACCATAAATGTAGATGTTCGAGTGTTCACACTGCTGCAGTCAACACACTTGGGTTATCTGCTGTCAGGCGGTCCCGCAGTCAGCCCGAGTTCCAAAGTCTTGGTCCGGCGTCAGTTGCTGTCGCTTCTTCCCTGATGTCAGTGCGACAGGGATATAAAAGAGGCAGCCGACGCCATTTTCTTCAGTTTTTCTTTCCCCAGATGTCAGGTGCCCCCAAATAGGAAGGCAATACATAATCCTAAGTAAATTACATAAGTAGAAAACAATAGCTACAGCTGTAAGCAAATACACCATATAGAAATACATCTTAGAGATTGCATAAACAGGGTGCTATAGATAAAACCCAGGTAAGAAGAGGGGAAGGTGGGAGGGTAACCTGGACTGCAGCAGTGTGAACACTCGAACATCTACATTTATGGTAGGTACAAAACTGTACTATGTGAAAAGATAACGAAAAGTACTGCTGGTGTTTATACCATGGAAAAGGTTCTTGACACTAGGCACAGCTTCTAAGACACAACAGGATCAGTCTCCACGTCTATTCAGACCCATACAACAGTTCGTAGCTTAAAGGCAAAAGCTAAATGATAAAACGCAACAAGCCATAAAAAGTCAGGTCTATTCAGACCAAAAAATGCTACGATAAATTCCCAATTCCACAAGGTAAAATAAAACCATTCAGATGTAAAAAACACAGGTTTATTGGATCCTTGGTAAGCGCTTTCGCAGTAGCTTTGTCAAACCAGTAAAGTCATTCATTTACACATCCAATATATATCATTTGAACAACTTAATTAACCAATTAAATAATTAGTAATTGTTTAATTTTAAAAATAACCTACTATCAAGTCCTATATCATCCATTTAAAACAATACTGTTAAAAACATCAGTTTTAATCACAAATCATTGTAAAAAATCAAACATAACATATGTTAAAACCTCAACTAATACATTAGATATTAGAGATGTGTCTGGATAAATATTATAAAAGACATATATCAAATCCTGTGCCTTCTATTTTTAAGTATAGGTTTTAAAGGGATTCTATCATTCAGTCCCGGTGAAATATGAGCTTTGGTTCTGATAATCCACTGGGTTTCTATAGACTCAGTTTTATTCTTGATATCGCCCCCTCTGATAGATGGCTCTAAAACTTGTAGAACAGAAAAAGTAAAAGTGTGTTTGTTATCCGTTCCCAAAATATGTTTCGATAAGGCATTTACTTCAGACTTGATACGTATTTGGTATAAGTGTTCTCGAATGCGCTGTTTTAACATACGATTAGTTTTACCAATGTAAAACGCTGTGCATAGGGAACACCTAGCTAAATATATTAGATGTTTAGTCTCACAATTTGCATTAACCTTAATAAAAATAAAATCTCCTGATGTAGGATGTATAAACATAGGTATATTTAATATATAGGAACAATAGTTACACTTATTACATGGTATAGAGCCCATAAACTCTTTTGATGTACCACAATGTCTGTTATCAAAGCAACACAACATGTTATATAAATTACTTTTGTTTTTATAGGCAAAATTCGGAAGTTCTCCAATATGTTTAGATACTTCGGGATCCAGTCTCAAAATTTCCCAATATTTATTGATTGATTCTTTTATAGAGTATATATCCTGTGTGTAGTGTACTATAAACCTGACAATGTCCTTTTTACTGTGCAGAATATCACTGGCATTCATTTTATATTCCATCTCACCAGCCTCAGAAAAATAGGTGTAGCTCTATTCTGTCTCAAGTTTCTGACTTCATTGAATATATCATTGATTTCTTTAGTTTTATAGTTTTTTTCACCAAATTTTATTTCCATATCCCTCAATTCGTCTTCAAATAATTCATTATTTGGTGTAAGCCTAGATAGCCGCATACCCTGACCTTTCATAACATTTTTAAAAATGTGTGGTGGGTGCATGCTGTCTCTATTTAATAAGTTATTCTTATAACAGGTCTTCCTATGAACACCAGTGTTGAACCCACCATTAGGGAGACGCCAAATACTTATATCTAAGAAAGATATGTTTTTATCAGAAAAGGTCATGGTGAATTTTAATAAAGAAGTCAATTCATTCACTTCTTTCTCAAAAATAAACAACTCTTCTTCATTGCCCTGCCAAAAAAGAAAAGATCATCTACAAAACGCTTGTAGAAGATGACATGTCTTTTATATCTCTCCAAGCAGAATAACTTTTGTTCCTCCCAACTAGCCATTACCAGATTGGCGTAGCTATTGGCACAGGAAGTGCCCATAGCCACGCCATTCTTTTGCAAGTAGATAGTATCCTTAAACAAAAAAAATTACTTTCTAGAACTATTTCAAGTAAGGTGCATATAAAATCTACCTTAGTTAAGGGCATGTCTGAGTGTGTATTTAGATATGTCTGTATACACAGCAAGCCCTTGTCATTGGGTATGTTTGTGAACAATGATTTCACATCCATCGTAACCATCAATAAACCAGCTTGATCAAAATAATTTTTAGTAACTTCATAAAAATCCAACAGAAACATCCTTGAGTCCCTCAAAATAATACAATGGTTGACCACATAGGGTTTTAATATTTTCTCTACATAGAAGGAAATATTTTCCGTTACCCAGCCACGGCCAGATACTATTGGTCTCAATGGTGGTTTCACAGAATCTTTGTGTATTTTAGGTAATCCCTTTATTATGGGAAAGTCCTGGAGCTGAATCTTGTCAGTTGATTGTTTAGGGAGGAGGGAACTAGGTCTACTTGAGGAACCTCCACAAATGGATCAAATCTTGAAAGACACCTTGATCTAGTTTCCACTCATGACAATCTGCCCTTGCCCTGCTCTGCTTGTTCTGCCACACAGTTTTTGTTCAGACAGAATGTAAGAGGCCAGTGGAGTGAGGTCGTGCTGTGAAACTATATCCCAAGTTAACATGGCTAGTCTACAAAGGGGGTAAGACATTGTTCCCAGTTGACTGTTGATGTATCACATGACTGAGGAATGGTCTGTAACAACTTGAAAAAGTCCAAAGGTAATTCAGAGAGGTGAGTGAGTGGATCAAGCAAGCATCTCTTTTATATTTATGTGCTTGCATCTGTCCTTGGTGTTCCAGACAATTTGCCCTTTTATCCTTCCTGAAATTGTTGTCCAAGCAAATTTGAGGCATCTGTGGTGACTGACTGTTTTGGTGCAAGGAGGGAGAAGGAGAGACCTGGAGTCAAGGATATCTGTTGTCTCCTCCAAAAGATCTCTTTTCTGACAAACTCCAGTACTGGGATTTAAAAAGACAAAGGATGTTGGTGCTGGGAACAAAAAGACCTCAGATACCATAATATCTTTCTCATGCGGAGTTGCACCAGTGGTATATGAGAATCATAGATGTCATGAAACCCAAAATCCTGAGGTATTCCCTTGCAGTGACCAAAGTCTGAGTGGAAAACCTTAGAAATAGATCTAGATCCATTTTTCCTTTGGAAGAAATGCTGTCTGAACTGAGGTGTATAGCTGACACCCCAGGAACACAATCTTGTGTGTAGGAGTCAAAAAAGACTTTTGAATGCTCTCTTGGAATCCCAGCCTGTGCAAGAGATCTCCCTAGCCTAGGTGCCCTGAAGCTTTAGAAGCTAGTTGACTGTTATATCCTTGACAGTGCATAACCCATATAGCTAAGGCTACTGCAGCAATGTTCAGTATGATGATCATCCCAAATTACACCCACTCTCTGTAAGTAAAAAGTGCCATTTCAGAGTAATAACTCTAATTCTTAATGATAAACCTCTGTCCCTAACCCTAAAACTCTGTCCCCAACCTTAACACAAAATCTCTGTTCATAATGATAACCCTAACCCCCATGCTTAAAAGTCTAACCCTAATCATAAAACTCCATCCCTGACCTTAAAATTCTGTCTATAACTCTAATCCTAAACCCTCCTTCCTAACCCTAAAACTCTGTCTCTCTAACCCTAACTGTAAACCCCAACCTAAACTTCGCCCCTATCTATAATCCTAAAACTCCTCACTAACCCTAATCCTAAACCACCTGCTCTAACACTAAACTTCTGTTCCTAACCCTAATATTAACCCCTCCTCTATATTTATTTATTTATTTATTTTATTTACATTTGTTAACCAGGTAGTGTCCGACTGGGTTGAAAAAAAACTGCTTTCATTAGACACCTGGGGAGAAAAGCTCCACAACAAAAAGAACATTATTAAGATACAAACAGTAAACTTAGTTTAAGTAGTACATTGCTAGCAATATGTAAATTAGCTTAACAAAAATATTACATCAAAATATAATAGAATACAATATAAACATGCATGTTTCATGCATACAGTAATATTATTTTTTTTTACAATATATATGAGGTACATAAGTCAGGTAGCTTTACAAGGTGAGTCACTTCTGAAAGACCAAATATGTGTCACTAATCTCCATACCTGACCCTAATTCCCTCGCACTTACCCTAAAACTTCATCCCTAAATTTATCGTAAAATACAGTAAAGTAAATCTCCTACCTATAATGCATTCATCTACCATTTTAACTCAGAAATGGCACATTGTTGTCTATCTGGTTATGCAACTTCCACACAACCTCAGCATGCATGCTATAAGTAAAGTACAGTTTTGTACCTACCATAAATGTAGATGTTCGAGTATTCACACTGCTGCAGTCAACACACTTGGGTTATCTGCCGTCAGGCGGTCCCACAGTCAGCCCGAGTTCCAAAGTCTTGGTCCGGCGTCAGTTGCTGTCGCTTCTTCCCTGATGTCAGTGCGACAGGGATATAAAAGAGGCAGCCGATGCCATTTTCTTCAGTTTTTCTTGCCCCAGATGTCAGGTGCCCCCAAATAGGAAGGCAATACATAATCCTAAGTAAATTACATAAGTAGAAAACAATAGCTACAGCTGTAAGCAAATACACCATATAGAAATACATCTTAGAGATTGCATAAACAGGGAGCTATAGATAAAACCCAGGTAAGAAGAGGGAGGGTAACCTGGACTGCAGCAGTGTGAACACTCGAACATCTACATTTATGGTAGGTACAAAACTGTACTATGTGAAAAGATAACGAAAAGTACTGCTGGTGTTTATACCATGGACAAGGTTCTTGACACTAGGCACAGCTTCTAAGACACAACAGGATCAGTCTCCACGTCTATTCAGACCCATACAACAGTTCGTAGCTTAAAGGCAAAAGCTAAATGATAAAACGCAACAAGCCATAAAAAGTCAGGTCTATTCAGACCAAAAAATGCTACGATAAATTCCCAATTCCACAAGGTAAAATAAAACCATTCAGATGTAAAAAACACAGGTTTATTGGATCCTTGGTAAGCGCTTTCGCAGTAGCTTTGTCAAACCAGTAAAGACATTCATTTACACATCCAATATATATCATTTGAACAACTTAATTAACCAATTAAATAATTAGTAATTGTTTAATTTTAAAAATAACCTACTATCAAGTCCTATATCATCCATTTAAAACAATACTGTTAAAAACATCAGTTTTAATCACAAATCATTGTAAAAAATCAAACATAACATATGTTAAAACCTCAACTAATACATTAGATATTAGAGATGTGTCTGGATAAATATTATAAAAGACATATATCAAATCCTGTGTCTTCTATTTTTAAGTATAGGTTTTAAAGGGACTCTATCATTCAGTCCCGGTGAAATATGAGCTTTGGTTCTGATAATCCACTGGGTTTCTATAGACTCAGTTTTATTCTTGATATCGCCCCCTCTGATAGATGGCTCTAAAACTTGTAGAACCGAAAAAATAAAAGTGTGTTTATTATCAGTTCCCAAAATATGTTTCGATAAGGCATTTACTTCAGACTTGATACGTATTTGGTATAAGTGTTCTCGAATGCGCTGTTTTAACATACGATTAGTTTTACCAATGTAAAACGCAGTGCATAGGGAACACCTAGCTAAATATATTAGATGTTTAGTCTCACAATTTGCATTAACCTTAATAAAAATAAAATCTCCTGATGTAGGATGTATAAACATAGGTATATTTAATATATAGGAACAATAGTTACACTTATTACATGGTATAGAGCCCATAAACTCTTTTGATGTACCACAATGTCTGTTATCAAAGCAACACAACATGTTATATAAATTACTTTTGTTTTTATAGACAAAATTCGGAAGTTCTCCAATATGTTTAGATATTTCGGGATCCAGTCTCAAAATTTCCCAATATTTATTGATTGATTCTTTTATAGAGTATATATCCTGTGTGTAGTGTACTATAAACCTGACAATGTCCTTTTTACTGTGCAGAATATCACTGGCATTCATTTTATATTCCATCTCACCAGCCTCAGAAAAAATAGGTGTAGCTCTATTCTGTCTCAAGTTTCTGACTTCATTGAATATATCATTGATTTCTTTAGTTTTATAGTTTTTTTCACCAAATTTTATTTCCATATCCCTCAATTCGTCTTCAAATAATTCATTATTTGGTGTAAGCCTAGATAGCCGCATACCCTGACCTTTCATAACATTTTTAAAAATGTGTGGTGGGTGCATGCTGTCTCTATTTAATAAGTTATTCTTATAACAGGTCTTCCTATGAACACCAGTGTTGAACCCCCCATTAGGGAGACGCCAAATACTTATATCTAAGAAAGATATGTTTTTATCAGAAAAGGTCATGGTGAATTTTTAAAAAGAAGTCAATTCATTCACTACTTTCTCAAAAATAAACAACTCTTCTTCATTGCCCTGCCAAAGAAAGAAAAGATCATCTACAAAACGCTTGTAGAAGATGACATGTCTTTTATATCTCTCCAAGCAGAATAACTTTTGTTCCTCCCAACTAGCCATTACCAGATTGGCGTAGCTATTGGCACAGGAAGTGCCCATAGCCACGCCATTCTTTTGCAAGTAGATAGTATCCTTAAACAAAAAAACATTACTTTCTAGAACTATTTCAAGTAAGGTGCATATAAAATCTACCTTAGTTAAGGGCATGTCTGAGTGTGTATTTAGATATGTCTGTATACACAGCAAGCCCTTGTCATTGGGTATGTTTGTGAACAATGATTTCACATCCATCGTAACCATCAATAAACCAGCTTGATCAAAATAATTTTTAGTAACTTCATAAAAATCCAACAGAAACATCCTTGAGTCCCTCAAAATAATACAATGGTTGACCACATAGGGTTTTAATATTTTCTCTACATAGAAGGAAATATTTTCCGTTACCCAGCCACGGCCAGATACTATTGGTCTCAATGGTGGTTTCACAGAATCTTTGTGTATTTTAGGTAATCCCTTTATTATGGGAATTGTTGGTTCTTCTAACACAAGATAATTGTATAACTTGTAATCCATTACACCTAATTTATACATATCTTCTAAATTAGTATACACGGTATCCACAATTCTTGATAATTCCTTCTGTGGTATAATTTTATAAAATTTAATGTCACTAAGCATTTCCAACATGTACCCCTCATAGTCTGTCCTGTCAAAAACAACTATCGGACCTCCTTTATCCGCTGGCCTGATAGATATATTATTATCATGCATAAGTTCATTTAATGCCTGAAATTGTCTAGGAGTTAAGTTGTTTCTAAAGTTCTTTACAGGATTTTTATGTAACAAATATAACTCTTTTTCAACAGCTTTGCTGAAAACATCAATGGTTGGATGCAAATTAGGTATCATTAAACTAGGTTTCTTGATATCATGAACATAACTAGTACTTTCAGAATTTGAAAACATCACTTTAAGTTGTAAATTCCTAGTAAACATTTTTAAATCTAAAATAGATTCTGTAACAGAGCTCATTTTAGATGGAACATAAGTTAAACCTTTGTTAAGTACTTCTAATTCAAACTTATTCAGTGGTCTATGTGAGAGATTATGCACTATGCCAACCTCTCCCACATTTTCTTGAGTGTACGCTCCCTCAGGTCGTTCGTTGGGGCCTTTCTTTTTTGCCTGCCCCTGCTCATGGAGCGCTCCCTCCCTTTGTATCGCTGTTCTGCTATAGGGAAAGGGCATGGCAACTCATTATCAGAAGTAACATTAACATTGTTACGTACTTTACTACGCACTACTTGTTGTTGAACTCGCTGATCATTAACTGAGATGTTATCAGTTAACACATTCAAAGCACTAATAGTTTTCGCTTTTTCATTAACAATATTCACATTCTGTTTATTAGTGTCCATTACATTCTCAGTTCTGATATCCTGACTGCACACTATAACATTTGTAGTTGCATCAATATTAGTATCATGGCTAGAGGTACTGGAAGGTACATTCACATTATTATTAGAATTATTTATAATATTACCAGAAAACCTGGGCCAGGTAAAAACCTGATTGTTAGAAAAATCAAAGGTATCTCTCATAAGCTTATGCTTCTTTTGTTCATACAACCTTTTCTCATACAATAAAACATTGTCCATGATACGCTTTAACTTAGAATCCACTAAAGTGTCTTTGAAATCATTACACAACTCATTTTGCCTTTGTTTTATGGATTCATATAAAACTTGTTCTTCTGGTAAAAAATATTCATTCATAAGCTTCATGTAATTTATACTAATGTCTATGTTAAGTAACTGCCAACGTCTTAACAGTTCAGGGTGTGTGTTCCCAGTCGTTGGCATTTTTAGCACTCGCAAACCCCTTGGTATAATTCTTTTTGCTATGCAGACCTCAAAATGAAAACGCTGCATTTGCAAGCGTTTCAGTTTTAATAGCTCAAATTCAATAGTGTTTAACGTAGTATTCAACTTTTCAATGTCTATGTCATTATACGAAATATGATCAGAAGAAGGTATTAACTCACAGTCTATTAAAGGATTTACAACTTGATCCAAGTAGCGTTGTAACCTCTCCATGCAGTTTTTCTTCTTCGCATTATTGTTAGGGTTATAAGGAAGCTCCAGATTTACATCACTTCCGTTTTCGGATACGTTAGCCATGGAGTTAGCGTAGAATGCAGCGTAAGGTATATTAAACAAGTTGAAAATATAAAATAATAAATTTGCTGCAATCAAAATGCTAAAAAACACCAGCAAAGCAGCCAGAATAAATGTGAAAAGATAACAAAAAGTACTGCTGGTGTTTATACCATGGAAAAGGTTCTTGACACTAGGCACAGCTTCTAAGACACAACAGGATCAGTCTCCACGTCTATTCAGACCCATACAACAGTTCGTAGCTTAAAGGCAAAAGCTAAATGATAAAACGCAACAAGCCATAAAAAGTCAGGTCTATTCAGACCAAAAAATGCTACGATAAATTCCCAATTCCACAAGGTAAAATAAAACCATTCAGATGTAAAAAACACAGGTTTATTGGATCCTTGGTAAGCGCTTTCGCAGTAGCTTTGTCAAACCAGTAAAGTCATTCATTTACACATCCAATATATATCATTTGTACAACTTAATTAACCAATTAAATAATTAGTAATTGTTTAATTTTAAAAAAGAACCTACTATCAAGTCCTATATCATCCATGTAAAACAATACTGTTAAAAACATCAGTTTTAATCACAAATCATTGTAAAAAATCAAACATAACATATGTTAAAACCTCAACTAATACATTAGATATTAGAGATGTGTCTGGATAAATATTATAAAAGACATATATCAAATCCTGTGTCTTCTATTTTTAAGTATAGGTTTTAAAGGGACTCTATCATTCAGTCCCGGTGAAATATGAGCTTTGGTTCTGATAATCCACTGGGTTTCTATAGACTCAGTTTTATTCTTGATATCGCCCCCTCTGATAGATGGCTCTAAAACTTGTAGAACAGAAAAAGTAAAAGTGTGTTTGTTATCCGTTCCCAAAATATGTTTCGATAAGGCAAAGCCAGCTCTGGTTTTTGAGTATAGAGGTAAGTGGTAGTGCTTGGTGAAGGTGTGCACTGAACTCCAAGTTGCAGCTTCCAAAATATCCTTGGTTGGTACCCCTCTGAGGAAGGCTGCTGATGTTGCTGTAGCCCTGGTGGAATGAGGCCTAATGTTACCAGGTACAGGTTTCCCATGGTGTGTGTAGCAGAAACGGATACAATGTCCTATCCATTTTGAAATGGTCTGTTTTGATATAGGCTTTCCTTGAGATCCTGCAGCATAGGATACAAAGAGCTGATCAGATTTTCTGAAAACCTTTGTTTTATCCAAGTAGAAATGTAATTGCCTGTGAATGTCCAAAGAGTGCAGGAGCCTTTCCCCTTTATTCTGGGGGTTTGGATAAAAGGTGGGTAAATGAATGGTTTGGTTTAGAGCCACACTGGACACTACCTTTAGCATAAAGGAAGGGTTAGTTCATAAAGAGACTGTCTTGATGAAAAACAATGAAAGGCTCCACTGCCATTAGGGCCTGTAGCTCTGAGCCTCTTCGTGCTGAAGTTATTGCTAGCAGCAGGGCAGTTGTCCATGATAAAAATTGTAAATCAGCTGAAAAAGCTGGCTCGAAGGGCGGTAGTGTAAGTTTTTCCAAAACAAAATTGAGGTCCAAAGTTGGTGTTGGTGCTCTTCGGGGCGGTCTTATGTTCTTAGCCCCTCTGAGGTACTGTCTTAATAATGGATGTGAAAAAATAGGAGGATCCGTGTTGTAATGAGCTGAAATAGCTGAAGCATGGATCTTTATAGATGAAAAGGAAAGGCCTTTGTGCAACATCTCAGTTAAATATTGCAAAATCTGAGGAATATTTGGGACAAGAGGATTTTGGCCTTTAGCCTGGCTCCAGGCACATAATCTTTTCCATTTGTCTGAGTAGGTTTTCCTGGTGCTGGGTCTCCTGGCCTCCAGAATGATATCCATAACAGCTGTAGAGAAAAGTGCTGACTGGTTGTTTAGATAATCTGCCATGCAGCCAGATTTAAAGTCTTGAGCTGGCTGTGTATAATCTGATTGTTTTGCTGAGTCAGCAGGTGAGGAATTTGAAGTAAAATCCATGGTGGGCCTTGAGCCATGTTCCTTAATATTGGATACCAGTGTTGTCGTGGCCAGTCTGGAGCAATGAGTATCATTTGTGGCCTCTCTAATCTGGCTTTTAGCAGCACCTTTGCCAGAAGAGGCAGTGGAGGAAAGGCATACACTGTTAGTGTTTTCCAACTGAATGACAGGGCATCCACTTTCCAAGCTAGTGTGTGGTATGTCCTTGTACAAAACTTTCGCAGTAGGTAGTGTTGGGGGGAGGCAAACAGATCTATGTCTGGGCTCCCCCATTTTTGAGTTATCATTGTGAATACTTGTGGGTCTAGTTTCCACTCGTGAGGATCCATGATATTTCTTCTTAGTTTGTCTGCCAATGTATTTTTCTTTCCTGGCAGGAATTGTGCTTGCAGTTGAACTTGGTAGGTCAGTGCTGTGTTCCACAAGGTCATTGCTTGCCTGCATAGGGGGTAGGAATGTGTGTCCCCTTGTTTGTTTATGTACCACATCACTGTGGTGTTGTCCGTCTTTATTAGAAGTTGCCCTGGATGTAGGAGGTCCTTGAAAGCTGTTAGGGCATTTTGTACAGCTAGCATCTCTTTTTGATTGATGTGGAGATGCATTTGATCTGCAGACCATTTGCCCTGAATACACTGGCCTGCCATGTGTGCTCCCCAGGCGTAATCCGATGCATCTGTTGTCATTGTTTGTCTGGCTGTGGGCAAGGTGAAAGGCTGACCCTTGTTGAGGTGACACGCCTGAGCCCACCATAGAAACTCCTGTTGAAGGCAGGGAATTAGTGGTATTATTGTTTCCAAGCTGTGGCTGTGTTGAGTCCATACGCTTTTTAGGTACCATTGTAATTTCCTCATATGTAGTTTGGCATATGGTATTAGTAGTATGCAAGATGCCATGAATCCCAAGGCCTGCAGAATTTTTCTTGCAGGGAGTTGGGTCTTTGTTGCCATCATTTTGAAGTATTGAGTCAGTTGTCCTTGCTTGTCTGGCGTGAGATAAGCCATCTGGGCCATTGTATTTAAGCTGGCACCCAGGAATATTATGTCTTGTGAGGGCACTAGTTTTGACTTCTTTTTGTTTACTTTGTACCCTAGGCAACTTAGTAGGTTTTTTACAAATGCCAGATGTTTTAAAAGAATATCCTTGCTGTCTGCTTGAATAAGGCAGTTGTCCAGGTATGGATATATTTGGATTCCTCTTTGTCTGCAGTATGCAATTACTGGTGCCAGGCATTTTGTGAAGACCCTGGGCGCAGTAGATAAGTCAAAGGGCAGTGCAGAGAATTGGTAATGAGTTGTGCCTGCTATAAATCAGAGGTATCTTCTGCAATTATGTCTGATAGGGACATGCAGATATGCCTCCTTGAGGTCCAACGTTACTAGCCAAGCCTTCTTGCCCAGCATGGGAAGAAGTTGCTGTAGTGTGAGCATCTTGAATTTGGGTACTTCCAGGTATGTGTTTAGAACTGAAAGGTCCAGAATGGGTCTCCAGGCTTTGTCCTTTCGGGGAACCAGAAAGAGTCTTGAGTAAAATCCTTGTCCTTGCTCCTGTGTAGGAACCTGTTGAATGGCTCTCATGAACATGAGTGCTGTAATTTGTCTTTGAGCCTCTGCCCGTTGATTTGATGGCAGGTTTGGCATTCCTTTTATCCTTGGTAAAGTGTGAAAGTGGATCCTGTATCCTTGAGTTACAATATTTAGGACCCATTTGTCTTTTGTGATTATGTGCCAATTGTCTGCAAAAAGTGCAAATTTTCCTCCAAAGGGCGCTGCCAAGAGTGATTTGCTTGGCAGTCTGAGGGGTAAGTCATTGTGATTGTCTTCTGATAGTTTGAGACCTGTCTTCTCCTCCTTTCTGGGTTGTGACACCCCATTGTCGTGGCTTGTAAGAGCCTTGTGGCTGACCTCTGCCCCTTGGGTGTCTGTATTTGCCCCTCTGAGGTCTGTCACAGGTTCATAGGTAGGTACTAGGCTATCAGCCCTAGGGCCCATACAAGCCTAGCCAAAAAATGTACCCTGGCTTTCGCCACCCAAGAAAATTATTTTCCTGTGCCCCTGTCGAGCAGAGCCACAGAAGTGATCCCCAGGGTGAATTTCCCATTTCCCATCCAATCATCAAGATTTTTCTTGAAGAGTGCTAATGAAGAGCTCTGTTTGACATAGATAGGTAGTCTGTTCCAGAGTATGGGAAGTCTCTGGGACAGGAATCTATCCCTCCAGCATGTTCTGTTTATTGTGGTGACAAGGTTAAGGTCCCTAGAGTGTGTAGCTAGGAGGGATTGGGATTTCTTTAAGTGGAGCATGTCCAACAGCTCTGGGTTTGACATAGCTTTGTATGTTAGGTAGAGATCGCCCCTGAGTAGGCGATATGCGATGGAGTAAAGCTGTAGTTTTTTGAGACGGTCTGCATAGGGCATCTGTTTGAGGCCAGTAATCTTCTTTGTGAGGTATTTCTGTGGTCGTTCCATTTGTTGTAGATGTCTTGTGAGGTACATACCAAAAGGGGCGTTGTACTCTATAATGGGTCTAATGAGTGATGAGTAGAGGGGAACAATGACCTCTTTTTTTCTGGATGAGAATCCTTTTGTGATGAGATGAGCCATGTAGAAGGATTTCCTGTCCAGTGGCGATGTGATTATCAAAGGAGAGACTACTGTCCACCTGTGTCCCAAGGTCACAGAAGTTGGAAAGGACCAGTTTTTGGTTGGCCAATTTCTGCTGAAACGAGGGGGTTGGACCTGTAAAAAAATCCTTGACTGTCTGCATAGATTTTGCCTTATCCTCCATTTTCTTTAAAACCTCTTTTGCTTTCACACCAAATAAAACATCCTTCTGTAAGGGTGCATCCAATAACTTTGCTTTAACATGATCAGGTAAAGTTTGTTCTTTTAACCAAGCATGCCTACGAATGACAGACCCTGTTACAGCTGCTCTGCAAGAAGCTTCCAATGAATCAAATCCACATTGCAAAGTATGTTTTCCCACTTGTTCTGCTGCATGCAACAAATCTTGCATTTCCTTGTAATCAGGCTGCTCTGCATGTGTGCTCATTTTTTGTTTTAATTGAGACATCAAATATTGCTGATATTTCAGCATGTGAAACTGGCAATTTAAGGCCCTCATAGCTAGAGTAGCTGAGGTATATACTTTCTTTCCTCATCTGTCTAGTGCTCTAGAATCCCTTTCAGATGGTATAGGATTTTTAGCAATAGAGGCCTTAACCCCTTTGGGACCCTGGGAAATGGTTTCTGGGTCAGCAACAGGGCTTTTATATAGGAATTTATGTGAGTCAGGGACTCTGTAGTATCTGTCTGGTTTGGCTGATGCAGGAGGTAATATATCTGGGTTAAGGCTAGATTCTGAGTAAACATCATCCACAATGTCTAACACAGGTGGAATAGCAAGGGGTCTGTGCTGGGGTAGTAAGAGGAACTCTCGGAGCCTTTTCTTAGAATCAGAGTAATCCTGGCCTTCCCAGTGGAAATGTTCCCTCATGGTATGTAAAGTTTCCCCAAAAGAGTAGTCTTCTGGGGGAGATGCTGAAGGAATAGGCAGCATCAGAGTCTTCATAAGGGGGAAAAGAGTACTCCTGTTCCTCAGAAGAATCTGAAGTAATGGAAACCTGGTCAGAGGAAGCGTAGTCCTCCTCCTGTCTAGGCCTTTTGCCAGGTGGGGGATGGGAACCCCTGATTAGGGTAATTAAGTCTTCGGCCATCTTAAGCATCTGTTTCTTAGACATGGGGCCTTGCACTGGAGACTGCTGTACAGGCTTCCTTACTTTTAATGGAGTTTTCAGTTTTGCAAAGGATTTAAAAGTAAGTGTAGTCGGTCTGAAGACACCTTCAGCAACTGACAGCCTTTCAACTGCACCGGAATCCCCATCAGCCATGGAGTCGGAAGGGCCTAAAGATAAAGGCTCTGGAGGCCCTGCAATCTCCGCTTGGGAGTCGGATGCAGGTTGGGGTTCTAAATCAGCGGTCGTCAGGAGCTGCGTAGGTGCCTCACTGAAAACTGGAGAACCGGCGACTGGCCTAGCAGAGGCCTCGGTGTCTGGTTTGGGTCCCGGCTGCCTGTCCTTATCTTTGCGCTTTTTATGCATCTCGGTCGTTGGTTGCTCCGACGGCATGGTATAATTAAATTTTCTACCAAAATAATGTTGGGCGAAATCAAACCGAAGTTTAATAGTTCGTTTGTTAAACCTAGCACAAAATCGACAACCTGTGACATCGTGGTCTGGACCTAGGCAAGGGATACAATAAGAATGAAAATCCTTATGAGGTATTTGCTTCCCACAAGAAATGCAATTATTAACTTTTTCTGACATTGGACTGAGGCAGGAAAAGGTTACCCAACGGGGTACTTAGCTTTATTGAAGACTTCAGTCTGAAATTCGATTTGAAAATCTCAGGAGTTGGCCGACCGGCACTTGCGAACTGCTTCTGCTTCGGGCACCGCGCAGCAAGAAAGACTGAAGAAAATGGCGTTGGCTGCCTCTTTTATACCCCTGTCACACTGATGTCAGGGAAGAAGCGACAGCAACCGACGCCGGATCAAGACTTTGGAACTCGGGCCGACTGCGGGACCACCTGACGGCAGATAACCCAAGTGTGATGACTGCAGCAGTGTAACACGATAAATATCTACGGTTCCCTAATACAATAATGCATCTTCATTTCTGCATTCTGAATGACTGATTTCACAACAGAATTAAAAAGCAGCAAGTTAAAAATGCCTTTAGTCGCCACTTAGAGACATACATGAGAATGTCCACAAAGAGTCAGGCAGCATCCTAACAAAATGAACCCAGACTGACTGTTTACTCAAAGACATGGAGAAACAATCAAAAAAAATCAGCAATCATGGTATGTGGACCGAGCCAGTGTTTTTGCATAGCTCTCAGAATGTTTGGCAGTTGAGTAACATCTAGGAGCTCATGCATTTTATCGCACCTTGATTCCATTTTTTTCCCCCAGAAATTCAGTCAAAGTTTATGAATACACTTTTACATGTGTGCTGATTGGACACACCAATCAGTGTGCTGTTTTAAATTTATAAAGCTAAAATTACTAATGTAAATAAGTTCTGTAGTGGCAGCCATAGTGCTATATCGGCTACCAAACCTAGCTCTCAACTTCTTTGCTCAAGAAATACAGACAGAGGTAAAAATAATGAATGGAAAAGGCCCATATCAGGAAAAGTATTTTTTTTTTAATTATTAACTGTTACTCTTCAGTCATGTAAAAAGAAGTTAGAACAACAGGTTAGGTATCAATACATATTTTTTTCCAAACAGTAAGTATGAAACTCTTAATATCTGGTATTATTGCCTGACTGATTTATCAGAAAAAAATAAAGCATTTTATGAGGAGCATGGCAAAATGTAATGAGGGAAAATCGGGGGCATTTGAGAGTTACGCACCAAACTCTCAGATGTCTCGGTGACATAGTTCTCACCTCTTTCTTATCTCAAGAGTCAGGCACATATCCAGAAATAATCAGGAGCATTTTTTAAAATATCACCACATCAGCATGAAAAGTTGACCGAGTAAGAGAATATGATTGTGTGCATTTTCAGAAGTAAAAGAAGCCTATAACTCTAATTATTGCCATTATTAAGTGTAACCCACCTCATTTCTCCCCAAATCACCCACTTTAGTATATATTACAAGGGACAGCCCAAAATGTTTGAGCCAACATCCGGGACAAACTAGAGGTATGCTCAGTGATAATGGAAAACTCCTTAATTTACTTTTAACACCTTTAGTAGTAATAATATTGTAAGGTTATAACAGATATTAGACCTCGCATAACCACGTCACTCCCTGTTCTGGATATGCATTTACTTAGGGGTAGTTCCAGTGTTCCTTATTATTGGTGGTATATGTCCCTGTGAAGTAAAAAATCAAATGCACTCTCAGCATGACTTTCACTGAAAAATGAGTCAGTCTTGTGCTGTGACAAGCTACTAGAGTTCCTCTGGAGAGCAGCAAAATAAATGATAAGACATAAATTATAAAAACTAAAATTACAAGCCTATGTATAATTTCTCAATTAATCATCAGTGAAAATCCAAAAACAAAAGGCAGGGGGTGGGGGTTTCTGGATTTGGGCTTTGAAATTTTTCTGTTTTGCAGTGTCAGTGGCGTAGCAGGTAGCACTTTGGTGCAGAAAAACCATAAGGCTGTGGGTTTGGCGATATTGCTGCTGAGGGCCTCACCAGTTTGTTTCGTGCAGAAGTGGGCGTGTCGCAAATTGAGTGACAAGCCAGTCTGCATATTCAATTTGCTTGTGCATACATGATATGAAAATATTAAATGTACACAAACGGTTAATACAGTATCACCCAAGAAAGCTGTTCGTAGTAAAAGATCCTGCCAATGATACTGAGGAAGAGTCGGCTGTGACACCTGCACCAAAAAAAAAAAAAAAAAAAGAGTCCATTTGGACATTAATTGGGAAAGTGAACCATCGCATTCCGACTCTGACAAAGAGAGCTATAATGCTACACGGTAAAAAGCCTGATGACATGTGTTTTGACGGTTTCGTTTCTCTGCTGATTACAGTATATATTATTTTTGCAATAAAACTTGTCAATTACAGATATTGGTAAACAGTTTACGGTTATATTTACTGTCATATTACAATGTCAGTGCACTTTTTCTTCGGTTGTACATTCGGAGGGAATGCATATTCATGAATGACATATCGGGAGGGGGGGTTTGGGCGGGGCTTGCTACTGTGCATCTGGTGAGGCCCTCAACTACAATATCGCCATGGGTTCTATTCTCACTCCAGAATAAAGTGCAGGATTGGGGGTACTATAGCCTTGAGTGTGTTGTCCTTCAGATGAGATGTAAACCAAGTTCCTATCTGCTTGTGTTGGTGATATCTCATGTGAATGTAAGAGATCCCACAGCCCCTATCGAAAAATGATGGGAATGTTTCCCAAATCTCAGACCAAGTTTCACCTTGTAGTATAATAAGACCTCGGGTCTCTCCTGAAAAAAGGTTGATGATTGTTTTTATTAGGGCACACCATCCTAGTTTGTGCATATGTGGGCAGTGCCAACTTGATTGATACTCAATGGGACTGTCAGTTAAGTGTTTAGTGCTTTTTTAATTGTTCTAATTCTTTACTTTTTGAAACATTAAAATTCTTAAGAAAGCTAAAATATTAAAAATAGAAACTCTAATGGACATTACTGCATTAATGTCGGTGAAAGACAGCAACAGACATGTAGCAGCATGCCCGCAACCCCTACTTAACATAGTTTTAAGTACTTTGCAGTCCTTTAGCGGAGTGCAAGAGTGTTAACCCCCTAATAAATGTTGCACTGTTCTTTTTTATATCATCGGCTTATAAATTTGAATCACTCAAACATTTAGCACTTGAAAAATAAGAGGTCTAATATTATAAGGTCAGCCCATGTCACATCAGCAACAGTGCTTTCTACTGCGCATCCTGCTGTGTCCTAATATAAATAATCACCAAGACGCCACCAGGCTAGAGTGTCTAATCTGATCAACAAAGGATAAATAAATAAAAATAAACATTAAATAATTATAAACCAAAGTCACAATGCTGAGGAAGGTAGCTCCATTCTTCTTCTTCTTTCGGCTTTTTCCCGGTTAGGGGTCGCCACAGCGGATCACCTGTCCACTCATGATTGGCAGTGGAGATTTACAGTGTCGAGTTGCCAGCCCCGCGCCCAACCTTCCACAGAAGGCACAAACATGCACACACTCACACCTAGGGCCAATTTAGAGAGTCCAATCCACCTACAGCATGTCTTTGGGATGTGGGAGGAAACTGAAGCACCCTGAGGAAACCCACGCGACCACAGGGAGGACATGCAGACTTCACACAGAAGGCACCCCAGGCGAGGATCGAACCAGAGAAGGAAGCTCCATTACTGAATCAAAAACAGCCAAATAAATCATAGATCATAATCATAAGATGAGTCTGAAAAATGCCCAGAGGGATCAGAGCTTTACCCCAGTTAACAAACAAATTAATAAATTAATTAATTAATATAAGTGAAACTACAAATCAAAGAAACACAACATTACAGTTATAGTTCAGTGTTTGTTAAATCTGTGAAAAATGGCATCCCTCATGTCCTACTCTTCCACCTAAAGGAATATAGGTTAAATTATCATCATTAAAATATCATTACCATTTGCCTTGGGAAGCCAAATAAAACAAAATAACAACAAAGTGACCAAAGTAATTAAAATGATAACTACCTGAAATTGTGTTGTTGGTAAGATGAAGAAAGAAGCTAAATGGTAAAACAACCACTTCATTTAGTTTCTAATGAACTGACAGGCCCAAAGTTCCAAACAGGAATTCAAATGAAAACAGAGTTCTGATCCTTGTGAGAGAACTTCACATAACCAATGACAAATATGTAGTTAATAACATAACCTAAGTAACCATATATGTTCTAAGGAAGAACAGTTATAGCATTTGAATAAAAACCCAAAATGCATGTTTAGTAACAAACTAGTCTGTAGAGCTTAATGCTTGTTGCAATTTATTTTTGTGTACACCTTTACTTGTGCTATATTAGAACAGGGTTGTGGCTAAAAATATTCCTCTCAACTAATTCACTAATTTATTTAACTAATGAACAACTAAGACACAAAGATCCCCTTCCACTGCTTAATGTGCAGTTTTGTGAAACAAATAGCACACACATTACACCTTTAACCATAGTTTCCTGCCTGTATAAATGGGGCAAGTATTGTATTTTTAGACTAAGCTTGAGTGAAACTAGTAGTTCTCTCTTTATATTTTTCAAAGGGGGCTATGTTATATCCCTGCTTCCTTCTGTTTCTTCTTGCCTTCTCTGGTTTCCAGAAACAGTCTTTAGTTGGCTCATGAGGCTGTTCTGAACTCTAGTTAAGAGAGTGGGTACAGTAATTCTCTTGTGGTGTTGGCTGTTCAATTAAGGAAACATTCCAGAAATAAATAAATCCTTCAAATCCCCCAATAAATTCTGGAAAAATGCATCTGATGTGAGTAGTGTATAGTTCAAAGATGCTCAGTTTTGAACAATAGTAATGCATGTATTCCAGATTTGTGTAAGAATAAGGCACAAACATGTCAATTCCATTTTATCCAGTCTTCTGCTTACTGCACTTCTTGGCTGGTGTGTGTGTGTGTGGGGTAGGGGGGTGCTAAGTAAAATTCACTGTTTTCAGGCAAGACCTAGACTAGTAACTGCAGGCAAAACTGGAAGAAATATGGACCCCCCCCCCCCGAGCTGTTGGTACCGGTAACACCACACACACAAAAAATATGCTTTTATAGGAATGCATTTCAGATATAGAAGCATAACTTTTGTGGTATTTATAAAACAATTAAGACAGTGATGCAGGTGAAACAGAAGGATATTTTTGGTTTGAGAAAATGTTAAACTGCATTTTCTCAGCAGAATCTTCAAAATGAGCCTGCCACTCAAGAACAACACTCACATTCACTCCTTCAGTTTGCCCACAGCTGCACAAATTAGAATGGTGTGACTTAATCTGAAAAATTGCTGATTTGTGGCAGTGGACAGTAGTACAGCAGATAGTGTTCCCACCAAGAGGTTCCCTGGTTCGACTCTTGGCTGAGGTGCCATCTGTGTGGAGACTGCATGTCTTCCCTGTGGTTTGCATGGGTTTCTTCTGAGTGCGCTGGTTTCCTCCCCCATTCCAAAGACATGCAGTAGGTGGGCTGAACACTCTAAATTGACCATAGGAGTGAGTCTACGTGCGAGTGTGTGATGTGAAAGAACTACTGCAGCCATGCCTCTTAAGTGTACCTCATTTGGCATCTTAAAAAGTTAATGTTCCTTAAAGTTCCACATTGAAAATGTCTGTCACACATCCAGTGTTAGAAATTTTTTAACCGATATTCATGGTTACGAGAAATAAATCATACTAATTAATTAAAAGATCTTTTTGACAAGTAAAACCAGCATATTTTAACCATCCTATGACCTTCCTAGTTGAAGTTGTTAGTCACCCATTAGTATGCATTCCACATTTTACCCGTTTGTTCCATATTATGAGGGTGAGTGTTCCTCATTGTAGAGATGTAAGGCTAAGAGCTATGACTGCAGCAGGGCTAGCCACCTGGTGGTGTAAACCTTGGCTCTAGAGTATTGTCACTGTTGAAGTGACACCCCAACCCTTTGTGCAAAAATAGGAAAAAGAAATTTTGGATGGAGTGACTGCATGTCAGCGATGGTGTTCAAACAGGTCCTGCTGCACTACCTGGAGACATTGTAAGGTCCTCAGCCAAGAGCTGCAGAAAGCAGATGGGAGTTCCTAAATATACAAAAACAAAGAACACAGAAGAGTAAGAAATGGAAGTTAGCTACATTCTGAGTTAATGGTGTGCAATATATTTTCTTGAGCATAGCTACATATATGCTTAAATAGTTTGCTAGATGTGGTTAATTTTCGTATTTGTTATTTTTACTAAGACATTTATTTCTTGCAAAGCACAGACTTTCTTACATATGGTTTCAAAAATAATTTGTTGAACACTCTCAGAGTTTTGGTCCACCGTCATCAGAAAAACATTCTACCAGTAAATCTATGGTCTCCTGATATCCAATATGGAAGACAGCAAATAGGTATGAAGATGATACACAGACTGAAAAATAATGAAATAAATAAAAATCTGAGAATATCAAAGATTGTGGTCAATTAAAATTATGTCTGCGTTTCAGGATAGATAGAAAAAAGGAATACGTAAATAATTTGCACTTTTCTAAAACCAATTAATGCTCAGGCAGAAAAACTAGACTTGTACTAGATATTACCTATGTTTTCTAGATTATGATGTCTTGCACAAAATGAACACCTAATAAAATTCCTGAGAAATGCACATGTTCCTTGTGTATAAAAATAACTGCATTGTACATTGTAGACAATTATTCAGGAAAGTTCTCAGCACAGTACTGTGAAGAGAATGATTCAGTTATGGCACCTTTGTCTAACCACACACAATGGGAAAGACAAAAAGTGATGCTGAATGCAATTCTCTAATAAAAGTCTGGGTGTAGTACCATGGGTGCAGGTAGAGAAGGAAGAGAAAGACAGGTGCGATTTTACTCTGCCTAAACCTGAAACTGATATGTTTTGCAGTATCATTCAACCTGAACTATCTGCACATTATATTTTTGTTAATTCCATTTGTAAAGAGAGATCCGGCACCTTATAACCCTTTCTTCTTTAGAACAAGTCAGGCATTAGTTTCAGAGGGATATCAGCCCTTTTTAAACAAAAATAATGGAAAATCCAATTTGCCAATCAGATTGATCATAGATATGCATCCTAAAAAATGAGCACTTTGTTCCGAAAGTCATGCAGCTGACGTGACTACCCCATTCTCACAACAATAAGGGGGAAGGATAGGTATAGTAAAATTATTCTGGGACAGAGAGAAGTGGACAAATGCATGCAGGGGGGGTGTTAGTTGACTATTCTAACGGGGGGTTGCCAGCTGTATTGTACAGGACTCTGACTGGGACCACTTCTTGTTGAACTTCACTTCTCAGATATAAACATTGGAAACGGGCTTTGGATAGTCAAATATGCTGATAACTGCGAACTTTGTGCCATAATTACTTCATCAAAAGATGCTGAGGTTCTCCAAGATGGTCTACAGGATAAATGCATGATGCAGTAGTAACCACTGCACCTTTATTGCCAATAATTATAACATTATGAGCTCTGGCAAAAAGGACATAAATTATGATTACAAAAGACATCTTCAGTTCATAAAAAAAAATTTCATTAAACAATGAGGGACAATGACAGACAACAATTTCAACTTAAACCAATATGTATAGACCAAAAATCAGAAAAGCACATTCTGCAACCCATCTCATTCTAAGCAACAGTTTTATTTATTTTATTTTTATTTTACATTTGTTGACCGAGCTAGTATAACTGGATATATGTCCATTTTCAGCAGAGGCCCGAGGAGAAAAGCTCCAAGAAAAAATATTATGCAAAGAGTAAAAAAAAAATGAAAAATACAATTACATAAGTATGTAACCGATTAACATACATTGTAGCAGCAGTTATAAGGTAACACATAGGAAGATATTTTGTTATTGGATATTTGTATCACAAGAAAACATATTATGTACATAAATTTACAAAGCACATTAAGGGGGTACAAAAAATTTGCTCCAACTAAGCTAGTAGAGGAGAGAAAAGTATCAGAAAAATATGTTTTTAGTTGAGAAAGTGTTAAGACAAGGGGAGAATAGTATCAATCAGGATTGGAGCAAGGGCAGAGCCATTGGGCTTTTATGAAGATTCTTAATTGGTTCTTGAAAAGATGGGTGGATGTAAGAGATGTTATTTCGCTTGGAAGTTTGTTCCAAGTATTACCAACAGAGTTAGAGAACAGGCAGTCCCCAGATTTGTTGTTGGATTTTATGGTGGCTACTTATAACTTTGTAGCAGATCTTAGGGTCAGAAGATTTTTATAGGTATTGAAGAGGTTATACAGTATGGGAGTATTTGTGGGATGATGTAGGATCTTGTGGATAAAAATGAGTTGCTGGAAAAGTAGCTGGTTTTGTACTTCCAGCCATCCTAGAAGTTTAAGATTTTGGCAATGGTGGGTTCGAAATGGAGCTCCGATGGCAAATCTGGCTATGTTGTTATAAGAGGTTGCCAGTTTATTCAGATTGCTTTTGGATAGGTTAGTATAGATAGGGGAGGCGTAGAGAATGGTGGAAATTAGGTGAGTTTGGGCAATAGTAATCTTGGCTGAGGCTGTGAGAAAGGACTTGATTCTATAAAGGAATCCACGTTTTCTACTAACTGATTTAATAGTTAAATTAATGTGTGTGTCAAAGTTAAGATTATTATCTATTGTTACACCCAGGAGTTTGGTGGTAGTGTCGGGAGCAATTTCTGTACCATTATTTGATGTAACTATGAAACTGATGGGGGGGACTTCTGTGTGGGAGTAAACAATAATAATTTCATTTTTTTGGGTTAAGGAGGAGACATCATCGATGGAACAATTTTTCCACTAAGGTAAAGACTTTTTGTGTACTGGTTTGGAGTTCTGCTGGAGAGGATGCAGCACAGATCAGTGTTGAATCGTCGAAATATTGTATGCAGGTAGTTTGGGGAAGGTTTTCAGATCAATGAAAATAGTGAAACGGAGTGGTCCCAGAATAGATACTTGTGGGACCCCAAGGGTGACTGGGAGCTGAGAGGATAAGTTATTGTCCCACAGAACTGCTTGTTTTCTATTTTCCAGGTAGGATTGGAACCATTTTCCTACTTGAGAATCAAGTGAAAGTGATTTAAGTATATATGACAATAATTGGTGGTTAACCACATCAAAGGCCTTAGAGAGGTCTAGAAAAAGAGCAGAAGTAAGCAGGTTAGTATTCCGATTTTTATTAATGCAGTCAGTAAATGATAGAAGTGCAGTTGTAGTACTATGGAATGGCCTGAAGCCATGTTGGCAGTCCACTAGTAGGTTATTTTAGAGGAGATGATGCAGTAGTTGACGGTGGATACATCTCTCCATAATTTTTGCTAAGGGAGAGAGAAGGGCTATGGGGCGGAAGGGACAGTGCAGTGGTGCAGCGGTAGCATTGTCGCCTCACAGCAAGAGGTTCTCCGGTTCGATTCTCAGCTGGGGTGTCTTCTGTGTGGAGTCTGCATGTCCTCCTTTTGTTCGTGTGGGTTTCCTCCAGGTGCTCCGGTTTCCGCCCACATTACAAAGACATGCATCTGGAGCCTTTCTCCCCGAGCCTCTGCTGAAAATTGGCTTCGTTCCAAGTCAGACTTTCCCGGTTAACAAATGATAAATAAAAAAAATAAATAAAAAAAAGTTTGAGAGTTCATTTGAGTTACCTCCCTTATGCAAAGGGATAATATGTGAGACTTTCCAGATGGATGGGATGTAGGATTCCGTAATGGTTCTATTTATTAAGATGGAAATAGGATGGGCAAGTACTCCAGTTGTAATTTGCAGGTATTCAGCTGGGAGGAGGTCAGCTGATGGTGTACATGGTTTAAGTTTAAGAAGTTCCAGAGAGTCCAGGAAAATCGTTATATTACCTCATACCTGACACAATATATATATTGCTATGTTAGTTTGTTGCCTTCAGACAAGCTGCAAGAAATGACTTGAAAAGGTACAATGACCCTTTCAGGAAAGTCAAAGGGCTAAAAGACAATCTATTCAGGAAGGCTTCAGGACTATCATTATATTCCATTTCTTGGAGGTGGCTTATAGATGGCTTCTGCCTAGCCTGCAGAGCAATATCTAATCTGGTTCTATTTTGAAAGTCTGTGCTTGGAAATTCACTTCTGGAGTAACTAACACTAAATAAAACTAAAACTAAGTATTGACTTAGAGTTACAACATTCAAATTAATTGAAATTCAGGAGGAGGAGAACTTGAGAACTGAACCCTACTGCACAGCCACCTCAAATACAGATATAAAAGGGGGATTCAAATAAAGCGCTCATCCATATAAGTTACCTACTTGATAACATTGTAACATTGCCAGCATTTTTTGGAATGAGAAATGCCTGTACAATTAATCTACCTCCAAATGCTACCAGTACTTGTTTAGGAGACAATGTATTTTTATCTATCTATTTAATCATTTGTTATGAGGCAAGAGATTCTTGCACATCCTTTTCAGACATAACCAGGTCACAAGTTCAAGGGTAAATGTCCAATTCATGGAAAAGGTAGTACACCGTATCATGCAGTGTGTCTTTGAGAGATGGAAGCTAAGAGGACTGACCTACAGAAAATCCAGCAGACTTTAGGAGAACATTCAAAACTCACACAGACACCGACAGAATGTCAAGATGATATATTGCAATTGCAAAACGGCAAAAGAAAGCACTGCTGCTTTTGTTGTTCCTCTGACATAAATGTGGAACTGATATATGCTCAAAAATTAAAAACATCAGTCTTCACCTTCCATATCTTAACTATAGAATACTGAAAGCAAAGGCTGCATGTTATTGTAGCTACTTCTAGTGCTTTCTTATATATAATAATATAACTGATAATGAGGAAACAACTGCTTTTATTTTTCATTCGTTTTACAGTATATGTATCTTTTCCAATGGTCATGGGAGAGCTGTTGCCTATCCTAGCATTCAATGTTTTGTAGGACATAGAACCAATACTAGACTGAAACCTAGAATAATAGTCCATTGTAGAATGTGCATTAACACACAGACATGTTTATACACATTCACATTCACACACACGTAGCTTCTGTATTCCTTCAGTATTATATTGTATTCTTCTGGAATGCTACACCCTCCTCCATCTTATCACTATTGCTATAACTGTTCTTCATTCAGATACCATTGAACGGACATTATTTTTATGCGTTACTGTTAGAAATTGTGAACACTGTTTAAATTTTCTCCCTAGGCCTTCACTGAATTTTTTTTTGTTTTTGCCCAGTTGAACTATCCTGGTCAACAAATGCAAATAGACAACAAACTCAGAAGTTTGTAAATTCACCTCTCAATATGTCTATGGCATGTGGGAGGAAATGAGGATCAAGGGGAAAACCCAATCAAACAGAGGAAGAACTTGCTTGCAGAATCCACTATGAAGAACCCCTAGACAGGAATTAAATTGGAAGACTAGACACATTGAGGCAGTAATGCCAACCTTTGCATAATGGCCTCTGTTTTCTTCTTCAGTTCAGACTCTCACTAATTAATGGAATCACTTGTTTCAGCTAATGCAGTTTCATAGTTTCTTACTAAGCTATTGACCCTGAAGGAACATTAGATGCCTAGCCATGCATTCCCATGAAGTTTTTTTAGCTCTTATAATTTAAATATGAATAAGCTATAACAGATAGAACAATTACGTTATCCCTTACATAAGGGAGAAGGATGGTACTCCAGAGATTAATTTATGGTTCTCCATCCATTTATTTGTCATTTAATTACTGGGAAAGTCTGACTGGGGCATAATTACATTTTTAGTGGTCCCAATGAGAAAAGCGCCATAAAACATAGTATAAACTGTAAATGCATGATCTTGGAAACACACAAGTAAAAGCAGTTACAATAAATTAAATCACTGAGATCCACAGCAAAAAGAAAAAAAACATGATTACTGTAAGAACTGGAACAAATGTATTTTTCTTTTAATTATCTGGTGTTGCACTGGACAAATGCAAATATCTCATTTTCTCCTTTATGTGCCATATCTTGTACCTTTCAGATTAAAAGTCTGTACTCATTGTGAGTTTGATAAAGGCAGTTTATTATGTAGCAGCAGCATATAGTGGTGGCAGATGCACTAATTCAATAAGATCAGAACAAGTCTTACATGGGCTATTTCCTTTTCTCTATAATGGCAGAATAAAGACAAACTGCACTGATTTTTAGACTTTTACGGACTTCTGAATATCTGTACTCAAGCTTCTGTCTGAGTATCTTAAATGAACTGCTGCAGTCAGTCTTCTTCAAACTGAACTTTACTTCTGACTAGAAAGTATCTCGTAACACTAAAACCCAGTAAATGTCCTACAAGTTCTATATGTCTCTTTAACCTTGGTTCCCAAGCCTTGTATCATCTAAACAAAATCTAAACAAAATCTGTCTCAAATGTTCTGCACATAATGTTAGTACTTTTCATCCTTATCAGTGCTTTGGCTTGAAGGTTATTTCACTGAGCTTATTTGCATCTTTCACTGAAATGTTCTTTTCTTTTGAAACTGCACTGTAACTGCAAGTAAAATGTGAAATATAAAATTAAAATATAGGACTACTTTAACATGGCTGTATTTCTAGGCCTATGCAAAGCAAACACTGCATTTATGTAGGATTTATTTTAGCAAAAAAAGAAGTTATGTACTCACCATAACATTCCATGTTTGTTGTCCATCTCGCCTTCATTCTTTGCTGGTTGGGACAGCATCCCAGCACCTTCTTTCTTGGGTGGGTTGGGTTCAGAACCAAGAATAGGTTCCAACTTGGCCTATACTAAAGCTCGAGAGTTTCCGCTGGCTCAAGGCAATACACTATCCCATCATGCTTAGGGAGATTACCCAAATCTTGTTTGCAAATACTGAACAGAGTAACAGTCATAGACATATAATAGTACATACATAAACACGTGCCACCTAGGACTAAGAAGGAAATCAGAGAACATAAGTTCCAAATCCAAAAGGGACCTCTCGATCCCCCAGAAGCAAAGATTAGAGGAAGGAGGGTGGGAAGCAAGAATGAAGGCAAGATATAATGCATTTGGCATTCATGGACGTGGCAAAAAGGTCACAGCAAGGCTGGCCCCACTTGCGAAAAATCTATTTTGCAATTTCCTGTTTCAGGTAACACTTGTGAGGCATTAGAATAGCTCTGCTGAGTTTGTCTGCAATCATGTTGGATTTCCCTGGGATATGCATTGCTATTAGAAAGCATTGGGAAGAGACTGCCAACTGCCATACTCTGAGCCTCTTGACATGGGGGGTAAGATCTGGTTCCTTCTTGTTTGTTTATATACCAGATGACTGACATATAGTCTGTCTAGATTGCAATCGCTCCTAGTGGAAGGGAGTTGTGACATGCCTGCAATGCCAACACCACTGCTCTCGTCGCTAGGACATTGATATGCAAGTAGTTCTCGTATTACTGCCAAACTCCTTGGACCATCTTCCCCAGATAACGCACCCCCCACCCTATCTGGGAAGCATCCATGGTCAATGTAGCTATTGGTTGTGTGGGGATGAACTGTCTGCCCAGAACTACCTGAGAAGAATGAAGCCCCCAGTGCAGGTCTCTCTTGCAGTATTCCATTATGATAATTTTGTGGGACAATAGCAGCTCCTGCATGGACCATTGGGTGAAAAGTAACCACTGGAGAACTCTCATGTGTAACCGTGTGAGCAGTACCAAGATTATAGCTGCCACCATGGTACCCAAGATCTTTAGAACAACCTTTGCTTGTACTTTCTTCTTTGTCAAGATGTTTTGTACTTGTTGGCATAAGGTTTGTATCCTGTTGGGAGGAAGTTTGCTTACCATTTCTCTTGTGTTTAAGTCTGCTCCTATAAATACAATATGTTGTGATGGCAACAAGGCAGACTTTTCGAAATTTATTGTAATGCCTAATTGACAGCAAAGTTGGATAGTGGTGTCTCTTGCTGGTAAGTAGATGTTCGGTGGTGGTGGTTAGGAGCCAGTCATCCAAGTATGAAAACACCCAGAATCCTAGATCCCTCAAGTGAGCCATGAATACTGCCATGCATTTGGTGAGCACTCTGAGGGCTGTAGTGAGACCAAAGGGCAGAGCTCGGAATTGGTAATGACTGGCTCCCAGCCAAAAGCATAAGTGACTCTGGGATCACCTGTCCATCTTTATATGGTAGTACGCATCCTGGAGATCTATCGAGCACATCCAATTGTCCTTCCACAGAAAGGGGAGTATTGACTGCAGTGTCACCATCCGAAACTTTGATTTTTTTTATGGAATTGTTTGGTCTGTTGAGGTCCAAAATGGGTCTCGAGTCTCCTGTCTTTTTTGGAACTAAAAAGAACCTTGAGTAAGTTCCGGATCCAATTTGGTCTGCGGAGATATTTTGGATGACTCTTTTTTCTAGCGACCTTTGAACCTCTAGGGTTGCCTGGTCCCTCTGATTGGGGGGAACATCTGAGACTGACCTCTTTTCTAAAGGTGGAGAGGAAAAGGTATACAGTAGCCTTTGGGTACAGTGACAAGCAACCCTCGACTGTCTCCAGAAGTGGACAGGTGGGCCTCCTTTCAGAAGCACTAGAAGGGCCTACCAAGGAATGTATCCCTGTTGCTCTGATTTTGTGGATCCCCTCTGCTGTGAGATTGACATCTTCCATTGCTGTTTCCCCCTCTGTCCCTGGGACAAGAATCACCATGTGTCTCCGGAAAGTCTCTCTGGGACTTATGGAACCACATTACCCCCCCTTCTGGCCTTTGGGGTAAGGCCTGCTAGGGAGGGAAAAATGGACTCCCATGGCAGAAAGAGTCTTTCCCTCTTGCTTGCACCTGGTCAGAGTCTCTTTCACTTTTGGCCTGATCAAGGACGAGCCATCGAATGGGGTGTTGATAAAGAAAGACTTGACATGCTCTGCAAACTCACATAAGTGCATCCAGGAATGTCTCCTTAGGGAGATTCCTGTACCCACTGCTCTGCTCACTCCATCGGCTGCATAAGAGATAAGCCGCATAGAGGAGTTTAACACCGAATTTAAGGTAGAAAGAGGTTTGAAACCTCTGCAGCTGTAGAACCTTGGAAATCATCTCCCAACTCCTTCAGGAGATCCCTCTGAAGTCTGGTAAAATGGGTCAAACAGTTCAGCGACCTGAGGGTAAAGGTTGCTGATGAGAACATACACTTTCCTTACATTTCCATCATATGAGATACCTTATTCTGCGGATGGACAGATGAGGAAGTTTCAGACAATTCCTTTTTGGTGGCTGCCACCACCACCATAGCATCTACTGGGACACCTTTTGTGAGGAATTCCTTGTCAGGGGGTGCTGTAATAAACTTATTTGACCTCCTCAGAATAGGTTCCACAGACTCTGGACAGCCCCACTCCTTCTGACTGACTACATTCATAGGTGTGTACTAGGCTAATGGCCCTGGAGCCTTTACAAGCCTAGCCCATAGGATTACCTTGGCATCGTGCCACCCAACATTAGTTCCTAGTGCCAGTGGCAGCTGGTGACTTCAAATCAAAGGGGGGCTGCAGGAGACAGCTGAATGGGTGGGGTCAATGGGAAGGGGTATGGCCAACTAGAAAGGGGAGGAGCTAATGCTCAAAACCACAAAAACTAAACATACTGCCCTCGGTGCCATACCGTCATTATGAGAGTCCAATCAAGACAAAATGAAGTGTAGAAGAATAAAAATATTTCAATGCATTGGCTGCATGACAGCTTAATATCTAGATGGAAACAAAAAAGGTTGTGAGGCATGAAAAAATAAATTACTTTTTTTAAAATACATTAATGGAATGCCAGGCAAAATCAAGTATAATAAAAACAAGCAGCACTCAACTCAAACCACTTCTTGCACTGCAGTTCTAATTATAATTTATATTCAGCTTTATTAAAGTACCAAGTAACATGCTGAAAGTAGAAATCTCTGATGCCCCCACTTGTAAAAATATTCCTTATCCAAAAAAAGACCTGCTGCCTGACATCTGCTTGTTTCATGGGGAAAACATGATCAAAGTAAAAAATGAAAAGCAAACAAGAAATAAGCTCAAGATACATTGCTTAAAAGGATTACTGTACAGGTTATGGACCACACGATTGGCATTCTGTTTAAGGGTAAAGCCTGCAGAGATGACTGGAAGTCTCCAAGTGTAATGAGACTCTTAAAATAATGTAATTCTGTTCTTTATTACAAATACTGGCATATGCATTTCAATACCCAATGCTTATACATTATCTAGTTAGGTATTCTCTACATGGCAACAGAAAGGCTTTCAATGTTGGCAATTCTTTAACAGTATGCTTATTAAAGCTTACTTGCATCTTGCAATCTCAGCCAAGCTTACCTGATGGTCATTAAAGTATTGCTACTTAAACACAGAGCAACAGGCACTTTGAGTAATAAGCATAAATCAACAGTACAAAAAATATGACAGAAACCAGACCATTCTGTAAAAATCAAGGACAGATGAAAAGCCACTCTAGTACTTGTGTCTACCTTGGATGGGGGGTACTCTGCACATTTACACTGCATAACTACTCCTTGCCTTGCTTCGACACATCCAGAGTCACTACATGGGGGAGTGGGGTGCAACAAGTATGTCACAATTTGAAATGTCTCTGGCTGACGGTGATGGCCCTGACACATTTGTCATACCTCTCAACCTCAGAGCAAGAAATCTGGACAAAGTCATACAAAGAAATGGGACAAAGGCCCAAAAATAAGGACAAATTTTAAAATATTGCTCTTATAAACTTAAAAAGATAATAGAGGTCTTGCATTAGTATGAATTTTCTGAATGGTATGAAATCTGAAACTCAAATGTCTGTCATTATTTTCTAACTTTAGTCTTTAATGATTTGTCACTAATTTGCCAAAAAAAAAACACAATTATATGAAAAATGGACCAAAAATGTGATGTAAAAATATAAAATAGCAACACAATACAGCTGGGAACCTGTCAAAGAAGGGACACTTTAATATTATTACTACTAACTTGAGCGGCTGACAAAATAAAATAATCTACATGCATTTCTGAAATAAAAGTAACCTAATGGAGTATTACAGTTATTTCTTAATTATAAACCCTCCATGTTTTCTTCCAAAATTGCTATTTTGCGGTGGGATTATTAGGGGAAGAGCAACATTTTGAGCCAAAATCAGGGACAGTTGAGAGGTTTGGCTATGCCTAATTCTATAAAGCAATTTATTTGCATGTACCTCTCAACCTGTTAATGCAATAAATCAGGACAAGGCCAAATATATTGGGGGAACATATAAACAGTACTAAAACTTGCTCTTGTATAAACTGAGACAGTTGATAGAACAGGTCTTACTTTAGCATGCATTTTTCTGAAGGTTATGAAGTCTGAAACTCAGTGTGTCATTAGTGACTCAATTCCTAAATGATTTGCCAGAAACCACAAATTTTATGAGGCACAACCCAAAAATAAGAAGCAAAAAATCTATTCATTCTTTGAAAATCTGGACAGTTGGGAGGTATGGTTCAAGTGGGGCTGCCTAAGTTTGCCACCCTTCCCCCTCAGAAAACCAAACCATGGTCTAATGGAGCCTCCCCTGCAGCCATTCCAATGATCCATTACTTGGCTGTTTCACTCCATTTACCATAAACACTAATGTGCATATTGATTTACTTCTATGATGATTTGAACTTCATTTGAAAGTTTTATTTTGCATTTTACAGCACAAGCACTAAGACATCTGCTAAACAAACTTGGCATTAAAACTTCTCTGCCATTGAAACTCACATTCATTGAAACAACATTGAAACCCACATTCAAAGAAAATACACCCATGGCAGATAAAGATTAATTCAGGGCTGTTTTCAAATCATAGGCCCCTTGCATATGAAACATACATGTGCTCTTTGATACACCTTCCTATTGCTTTGAACATTTTTCCAGTAAACAATGAAACAAAACACATGCACCAATGACAAAACTGCCCAATTCAGAACATTTCCATCATAAAAGTCTACACAAACTTCTACAGTCCACTATTATCAGTAAATATGCACAATTCTACAGTCCACCATTATAAGTAAATATGCACAATCTCTGAAGTAGTAAAAAAGTCATCTAAATAATTCCACGTTAAATAAATCTTTAATGAAGAGGCTGCTGCTAATCACCTTTATATTTCATGGTTTCTTCGAAAAATAAAGTGTCTGATGCCCCTGAGGAATAAGTTGCCTAAATTACATTAAAAATAAGCTAGTAATATTGCAATAGGAAATGGATGGCAAACTGATAACAGGCTCATAGTTAGTATCTTAACTTTCAGTACGGCAGCATTCACCCCTTATGGGAGTAGAACCAACAACCTTCTGCATCAAAAGCAAGTACACAACCTGTTGTGCTGTTAGCAATGTGAGCTGACTTTAGCATAATTAGCCACACTAAACTTCTCTTCCCCTGCAGCTCAGCTCCTTGTAAATCTACTCAACACTCAACTGCATCTCAACTTCGCAGCACAAGAAATCTGGAAAAGCCAAATTTATTGGGGTGGGTCAGGCAAGGGCAAAACCAGGGACACATTAAACATTGCTTGTATAATCTTGAAAGTTGCTAGAATAAAATGCTGTGTTACCACCATACATTTTACTGCCAAGGTCCCTGTGCAAAAAGAGTCAGAACAACATACCAGTATGCCAAATCACCTTGCTCTGTGAAAAGAAAAATGCTGTGTTACCACTGTATATTTTACTGCCAAGGTCCCTGTGCAAAACAGTCAAGAGCAACATACCACTACACCAAATCAGCTGCTTTGTGAAAGAGAGTGAAGACTGAAACTTAAATGGCTATCATTTAATGAATTCAATTCTCACCATAGCTGTCAACCCTTAGCACAAAAACACCTGACAGACCCAGTAATGAGGAAATACAGCCCTCAAACATATTCAGTGAATTCAGTTCTTGCTATAGCTGGGTCAACCAAAAGCACAAAAACCTGGACAAAGCCAATAACAGGGTATTACAGTCCCAAAAATAAGGACAAATTTCAAAGCCAATAACAGGGTATTACAGTCCCAAAAAATAAGGATGTAAATTTCAAAATAGTCATCTTATAAACTTAAAAATTGCTATAATAAAATGTTGTGTTACTATATATTTATTGCTAGAATAAAAAAAATATTTTACTATGTATTTCCTGAAGAATATGAAGTCTGAAATTCAAATTCTTGTCAATTTTACTTCTGATGGAACAAAAACAATTTTCAGCAGAGGCCCAGGGAGAAATACTATAGACACATGTCTTTGTAAAATGGCAGGACACCAGAGCAAATCCACACAAACACAGGTATAAGATGCAGACTCCACACAGAAGGCACTCCCAGCCAAGAATCAAACCAGAAACCTATAGCTGTGAGAGACAACAATACTGCCACTGCACCATCAAATATGTAAGGAATTAAACATTCAGAAACCTGAAGTCCGAAATTCAAATGCCTGTCAATTTTATATAACATTTGTTAATTAGGACAGTCTGACTTGGAACAAATAAACACTTTTCAGCAGAGGCCCAGGAAGAAATAATGCAGACATGTCTTTGTAACATGGGAGGACACAACCTCGACTGTCTCCAGAAGTGGACAGGTGGGCCTCCTTTCAGAAGCACTAGAAGGGCCTACCAAGGAATGTATCCCTGTTGCTCTGATTTTGTGGATCCCCTCTGCTGTGAGATTGACATCTTCCATTGCTGTTTCCCCCTCTGTCCCTGGGACAAGAATCACCATGTGTGTCCGGAAAGTCTCTCTGGGACTTATGGAACCACATTACCCCCCCCCCCTTTTGGCCTTTGGGGTAAGGCCTGGTAGGAAGGAGAAAATGGACTCCAATGGCATAAAGAGTCTTTCCCTCTTGTTCACACCTGGTGAAAGTCTCTTTCACTTTTGGCCTGATCAAGGATGAGCCATCGAATGGGGTGTTGATAAAGAAAGACTTGAAGTGCTCTGCAAACTCACATAAGCGCATCCAGGAATGTCTCCTTAGGGAGATTCCTGTACCCACTGCCCTGCTCACTCCATCGGCTGCATAAGAGATAAGCCACATAGAGGAGTTTACCACCGAATTTAAGGTAGAAAGAGGTTTGAAACCTCTGCAGCTGTAGAACCTTGGAAATCATCTCCCAACTCCTTCAGGAGATCCCTCTGAAGTCTGGTAAAATGGGTCAAACAGTTCAGCGACCTGAGGGTAAAGGTTGCTGATGAGAACATACGCTTTCCTTACATTTCCATCATATGAGATACCTTATTCTGCGGATGGACAGATGAGGAAGTTTCAGACAATTTCTTTTTGGTGGCTGCCACCACCACCATAGCATCTACTGGGACACCTTTTGTGAGGAATTCCTTGTCAGAGGGTGCTGTAATAAACTTATTTGACCTCCTTGGAACAGGTTCCACAGACTCTGGACAGCCCCACTCCTTCTGACTGACTACATTCATAGGTGTGTACTAGGCTAATGGCCCTGGAGCCTTTACAAGCCTAGCCCATAGGATTACCTTGGCATCGTGCCACCCAACATTAGTTCCTAGTGCCTCTGTTGCGAAGAGCCACTGGAGTGATCCCTGGCGTGAATTTTCTATTTCCCATCCACACATCAAGATTTTTCTTGAAGATGGCCAGTGAGGTGCTCTGCTTGACATGTATGGGAAGTCTATTCCATAGCATGGGCAGTCTCTGGGTTATGAACCTGTCCCTCCAACATGTTTTGTTGATTGTGGTAATGAGGTTGAGGTCTCTGGAGCATGTGGTGCGGAGGGATTGGGATTTCTTTAGATGAAGCATTTCTAACAGAGCTGGGTCAGACATGGCTTTGTAAGTCAAGCAGAGATTGCCTCTAAGTAGGTGATATGAGACAGAGAATAGTTGGAGTTTTTTGAGTCTGTCCATATAGGACAAGTGTTTAAGGCCTAGGATACCCTTTGAGGTACTTTTGTGACCTCTCCAGTTGTTGCAGGTGTCTAGTGAGGTACATGCCAAATGGGGGATTGTACTTGATTGGCCTAATGAGGGAAGAGTAGAGAGAGACAATGATCTCTTTCTTCCTGAATGCAAAACCCTTAGTAATGAGATGTGCCACATAGAAGAACTTTCTGACCACAGTGCCAACGTGGTGGTCAAAAGAGAGGTTGCTGTCAACCTGTGTTCCCAGATCTCTTATGACGTGTTCTGTGTTCAGTGGACTACCATCAATGTGGTAATTCAAGGGAACTGGATTTTTCCCAGAGGGGATAAAGACACATTTTTTGGCATTGAGCTTAAGGCCATGGTTCTGACACCAGTCGTTGGTCTCATTGAGGCCTTTCTATAGGATATCAGCATCACCTGGGGAGTTAATAATAGCACCCAACTTGCAATCATCTGCAAACTTTGTCAGCCAGAGTCCCTTCTTGTTGGCCAGGACTTCAGAGAATTAGATACCAAACAGGAGAGGACCCAGGACCGAACCTTGTGGGACTCCACTCGTGACTGGTCGGCAGTCTGACTTGGAGTCAGCTACTTTCACACTGTGGGTTTATCTGTGAACCAGTTTGCAACCCACCTAGTGATATAGGGGTTGATGCCTAGCTTAGTAAGTTTTTCTATGATTCCTGAGTGGGGAATGATATCAAAGGCCTTGGCCAGATCAAGGTAGGCTGTATGAACTACCTTACATTCATCCACAGCTCTCGTGACTAACTCAGAGAAGTCAACCAAGTTGAGCAGGCATGATCTACCCTACACAAAACCAAGCTGTGTAGGATCCAGAGTTTGGAGATTCCCTATATCCTTGTTTATTAGGTCCATGATGATGCATTCCATAGCTTTGCATATCAGACTCATCAGGCTAATGGGGCGATAGTTCCCAGGGTCTGTAGGTGCTCCTCCTTTGTGTAGCAGTGTGCCATTCGGTAGGGGCAAAGCCTAAGATGAGGCTGTGATTGAACAGAGCACACAGGTGAGGTGCCATTTCACTCTGTAGTTCATGTAGAACACAGCCAGGGATACTGTCAGGTCCCATAGAAGCTGTATTCTTGGCCTTGGACAGTGCTGTTTTAACCTGTGCAGCAGTAATACTGGGTGCCTGGCAATCTACTGGTATTGTGACTGGTCCTTTGGGGGGGAGTGGTAAACTTAGCACTGAATCTGTTCGCTAGTATATTTGCAATATCTGTTGGCTCACTATAGGAGATACCATTGTGCAGTAGCTCAGAGAAAATCTGGGTATTTCCATGGAGATTCTTTACATAACTATAGAAAGCCTTGTGGTTGTCTTTACTATCTGCTGCAATTCTGTTTTCATAGCTAGCTTTAGAGGATTTGATGAGGGATCTCAACCTTTTGCTGAGGCTGATAAGGGAGTTTTTCCAGTCTTGGGACTTCACCTTATTCCGCATCAGTTTCCTCCTTCTGTTGCAGAGTTTGTTTATGGCAGGGGACCAACAGATTGGCTTCTTTTTTTTTGAGGAGAGCATCTTAGTTCTATTGGGTATGGCAAGATCCATGCATTTGTGTACATGTTCGTACAGTGCACTGGTGTATGATATGGCGATCATGCAACTATTCTCCATTTGCATGGGTGCCGTGAAGTTAGCCACCTCTGTTTTTAGGAGCCCAAAGTTAGCTTTGGAGAAGTTTTTCATGGTGGTTACCTTTGTTTGGGGGGGTGGGAGGGATGTGGATTTCCAAGGTGATTAGCTTGTGATCGGATCCAGGGAGCAGTTGATTATTGGTGTAGAGCAACGGTCGCCCATGTTAGTAATGACCAAGTCAAGGATGTTGCTACCTCTAGTGGGGGTAAGAACAAGTTGGTCCAGGGCATTGGAATTAATGAATTCCAGAAAGCAAATAATCAGACCTTGCAAGGCTTGAACCCAGGACCCTCCATACCACAGCCACAGCAATTTACCACTAAGCCATCTGCACTACAAAATGTCACATGCTCCCCATCGGGGAATCGAACCCCATTCTCCCGCTTGACAGACGGGGATACTCACCACTATACTAACAAGGAAGACATTCAGGAGATGGTCAAAAGGCAGAGTCACCCAAGAGGTGGAAGGGCGAGACCCAAAAGCCTCCATGAACACGGACTCATCCTCAGAAGGATTGATGGACTTCCAGCCACTTCTCTATTTAAGGATCTCTAGGATGTCCGCAAAGGAGACATCCTCAGATGGTGACCATGGGAACCCTTCTGAATCATCGAGGTCAGTGTCTGAAGTGATGGAGTCCTCAGGGGAGTCTAGATGTTTCCTTTTACATGTTCTCTTCCAAAGGACCTCTTCAGAGGGGTACACCGGGGAGGTTTATGAAGAGATGGTTGCACCCAGTGGGGCATCCTGGGACTTTGGATCTTGGAGGGAGAGGTGATAAAGAGCTCTGCTACTTTTGGGGGAAGAGTGTTTGGATCTGAGAGTGGAGCCATCTGGGGTGACAGCACTCTCCTCATGACCTCAAAAGCACCATGGCCCCACTCCAAGGGAGCTCCCAGCTCCAAGAAATCAGGAGACTCCCCCTGAACCAAGGTGGTGGACTCCGAGGCCGATGTAGATGTTGAGCTCACCTGTGATGAAGCCCCGAGAGGAAGAATCTGTTTTGACAACTGTCCAACCTGGCTCTCCTCCCTGGACCCAATGGGTGAGCGTTGGCCCCTAGACCCCTCAATAGATGATGGCACAGAATAAGTCAAAGCAGAAATCGGGACCAAAGAACCCAGAGCAGATCTCAGCCCTGATGGTTCCTCTACAATCAACTCCAAACACTCCATCTCTGAAGCCACCACATGGGTCAGAAGAGGAACTGAATAAGGGTAAGTGACTTTGTCGGACCCGAATCCTTCTAGGCTGGGCTTAACAGAGTTTTGGCCAACACTGGTGTCTGTAACAACCTCTTGACCACCCGCTCCACATCATCGTCTGAGAGACTCCAGGAGGACTGAGAGGATGGGGTTGAGGATTTAATGGACTGCAAAATAGGTGAGTGCATGACTGAGGAGACCAGTTCCAGTACTGGGGACCTGCTCCACTTGCAATACTCTGTCAGCTCCAAAATAACCAGTGGAGCTAAAGAGGTAGCCTTTTCGGGCCTGAAAGCCTTCAGGTCCATGGATGACTCCTTAGCCTGCTTCTTTGATGGTTCAGATTCCAGAGACTTGTCAGATCTAGAGGACTGATACTAGTGAGGGGATTTGGAGGAACTCTGTTTTCCTTCTAATGCCTCAGAGAAAGGAACCTTCAATAATCCCCTAACAATCAACTTATTTTTGTTTCTCTAATAAAACCCTGGTGCTGAAAGCATGGCAGAAAGAGCAGGACTCCTGCAGATGGATCGCACCCAATCAGTATACACAAGTGTTGTGTCCATCTGTCCGGGACATTTTCTGGCTACAATGGTCACACTTCTTGAAGCCCAAAGACTTATTTTCTTTGGCATCTTTAGACATGACTAACCTAATAGTTTGAACAACCAACAACAATCAAAAACACAGCAAACTTTTTTTTTAAACTGAACACAACTAATAAACCAGGGAGACCAGGGGAGAAGTCTCTAACTCAAACGACAGTCTCCTCTAGCCAGAGGAGAAGTCTCTAATTTAAACGACAACTCCTTTAAGAAAAAACAACAGGGGAGGGAGGTAAGCCCTCTAAGTTAAACAGGTGGAAAAGGAGTCCTCTAACTTTAACAAACTCCCTAATGCTATAGAAAAAGGGTTGAACAGGATAGCTTAATATAAATAACCAGCAATAATTCTCTACCTCAAAGAATTTGCGGACCGGGATAGGGAATAAGATAACAGCCTAGCAAAAGATGATGGCCAGCAACAGCAGTAACATAAAATTGCGACAGATGTCACAAAGATCTATATAACAAAATAACAGTAGCACAAATTAACCAAACACACTAAGGATTTAGACCAAAAACAGTATAAAGGAGGAAAAAAGATTCCACTTAGCCTGGAGCCTAGTAGGAACCACCCGATCTAGTTTAGTGGCAAACGAGATCTGGGTAATCTCCTGAAGAATGATGGGATAGGGTATTGCCGTGAGCCTTTGGAAGCTCTCAAGCTTTAGTATAGGCCAAGTTGGAACCGATTCTCGGTTCCGAACCCAACCAGCAAAGAATGAGGGTGAGATAGGACAACATAGCATCTATAGTTATGCCAGGAATATTCTTGCAATTACATCAGAGACAGGCAAAAAACATACAGACACATATACAAAATGATCTAAGTATTTCTAAGTATTATAGAGAAAGAAGAAGTAATAAGGTATAGGAGGTGCTGAAAACAGAAACTTGACAGTAAGAATATCATAGGCTTAGAAAGGTCAAAGGATGGTGTAAAGAAGATGTTAAAAGAAGATATAAAGATGATACAGAAGGAAATAAGAGATAAAAGAGGGTAGGTCCTAAGAGCTGTAAGACACTGTGGTGTACATTAGATTGCAAGGGAAGTACTAGGGGAAGAGACAGGGAAAACAGAGCATAAGAGAAAGAATATAGAATTGTTATGGCTAGGCTTGTATAGGCCCAAGGGCCGATAGCCTAGTACCAACCTATGAACTTATAAGGGGGTAATAAAATGACCAGTTTCATCTGGACCATTTTATTTTCTCCTCCAATTTTCATACAGATGATGTTTGAATAGAGTATGAGTAGTACTTTGGTTTATGTGGAAAGGAAGACAATTCCAAATGAATTATCTGTGATAAATATCTATATTTATGTTATTGATGAGATTACGATCTCTTGAGTATGTGTTTATGCAACCACAGAACTTGAAGATGTGCAGTTCGTCTGAAAGGATAGGGCTGCCATGTATGCAAGACAGAGGTCACCCTCACAGCAACCTGTATGATACCAAGAATAGGGACAAGGCTTTGGGACAAACAGTGTAGTCATTATGATTTATAACCTTGATTTTCTTGGTGAGAACATGCTGTGGGTGTTCAAGTTGTGTCAAGTGTTTGGACAGGCACATGCCAATAGGGGCATTATAGTCAACATACTATGTGCTGAATTCAGTGGAATGATAACATCTCTGGACCCGGATGCCATATCCTTACTAATAAGCTGCGCAATGGAAAAGGACTTTCTTACAATAGTGAACACATGGTGATCAAAGGACAGTTCACTGTGTACATAGGTTCCTGGGTTATTAACTACTGGATCAATTTACAGGGAGTATGTTGTCAATGTCATAGCTGCTGGGTATCATGCTTGCTGAAAGATACTATTATACATTTTTTGGCATTTAGTTTTATTCCTTGGTTTTGTAAACAGTTATTTCCATGGAAAAGGTTGTTTTGGTGGATTTTGCTGTCCTCTGAAAAGTTAATAATGTAATCAAGTTTGCAGTCATCAGCAAACTTGGTGAAGCATAAACTCTAAACATTGGTATTGACCTCCAAGAAGTTAATCTCAAAGATGAGTGGTCAGGGAAAGATCCCTGTGGTACAACTCTGGTGATAAGTCTTTTGGGAGAGCTGGAACCACCTTCCCTAATTTTCTGGATTCTGTTTGTGATCCAATTTGTTATCCATTGAGTTACATAGGAATTGACATTTCATTGGGAGAGTTTATTAACAATGCTTGAGTGTGGAATGGTGTTGAATACTTCAGCTAGCTCTAGATACATGGTGTGTAATAATTTTCCCTCAACCATACTTCATTAACCTTTCTGAATTCAACTAGGTTGAGTAAGCAGGATATGCCCTTAACAAAAGTGAACTGGCTTGGTTCAAGGATTTGTAGGTTGTCTATGTCCTTGTTTAGTAAATCCATAATGATCCTTTCCATAGCCTTAAAGATGAGGCTCATCAGATTTATGGGGCTGTTATTACCTGGTCAATTTATGCCCTACCCATGAGTAGTGGGGTGACTGTCCTACATTCATCTCATGCATTGGTATTCACCGTTCATCCCATGCATAACCTGTTTGGAGGCTGAAACTGAACAGTGTCTGTTAGGGGGTGACAGATCCTATTTCAGGCTAGTCATTTGGCATCCTAGCACTATAGAAGCTATATTTTTTAGCTTAGATAGTGCCTTGAGGACTTGTTCTTGGGAGATTTGTGGGGGGAGCAGCATAGGTGTGGGTATGTGATCTAGGAATGCTGGGGGAGAGAAGGGAGAAGTTTGAGCTAAATTTATGCACTAGTAGATTGTCTATGTTCTTTGTGTCTTGAGTAGGTGGCATCATTTACTATTAGCTCTGTGTAGTTATGGGAATTCCATTTGAGATTTCTAACATAATTAAAGAAGGCTTTGTGGTTGTCCTTAGTCTGGCTGGATATGTTTATATCATATCAGGCTTTGCTTGATTTGATCAGGGTCTGCAGTTCACTGCTAAATTTAGCAAGATCGTTTTTAGCTTGCTGGGAGTTACATTTATTTTTTACATGCAATGAGTTTCCTCTTCTGTTGTAGAATCTGTTTTTATTTCAGTTCCACCATAGGGGCTTGTTTTTTAATTTGACATTGTATTTAGTTCAGAGGGAGACAAA
Source organism: Protopterus annectens (assembly GCF_019279795.1). Lineage (NCBI taxonomy): Eukaryota > Metazoa > Chordata > Ceratodontiformes > Protopteridae > Protopterus > Protopterus annectens. The sequence goes on along the minus strand of NC_056726.1, from coordinate 1,319,064,199 downwards.
TACTTCTATGCAGCTATTTACAAGAGCACAGAATTTGACAGTGAAGGATTCTGAATATGTAATGGGATCATCAGGTTTAGGAGGGGATAGTGAATTTAGCCAGGTCATCGCTCAGTTTAAGCAGACTATTGTTAGCATAATCTCTGAATATTGAGTTATTGGAAGGTGCTACCAGCTTCAGTCTTATAGTGAATGTGATTTATGGTCAGACTTGATGAGGGAGGGAATTATTACTGGTACTGAACAGATGTTAAGGACCAAGTACAGGATTTTGTCATCCCCTAGCTGGAGTGCAGATTCAGTGGCCCAGAGTGTTTGTGTGAATAAAGTCTAGAAATCTATGGGCATACATGCTAGGGGATTTATTTATTTATATGTTTTACGTTTGTTGACCTGGGAAGACTGACTGGGCACAAAGGCATCTTTTCAGTAGAGGCCTCGGGAGAAAAGCTCCAGTACATGCATTACAAACAAAATCTTTTAACTTATACAATATCGACAATGTCAGACAGAATGCAATTAAAATTAATCTTAAATGTCAAAAATAGATAAGGTAGTAACTATACATAAAGTAGTAAGGCTTCTTATATGAATTATATTCTATACAGATATAGTTAAATAACTACGCAGTAGGGTACATGTCACAATGCAGAGTACTGAGTTATTTCCAAAGAGTGGAAAGCAAAAGGCTGGTTATGAGATATAAATGAAACGAGTTGTAAGAGAGTTAAGAAAGGCAGAGGTAAAAGGTGGAGTGGGTGAAGACAGAGTGGTAGATGGTAACACAGTAGAGGAGAGCAGAGGTATAGTGGAAGAGGAGGAAGAAAGCAGAAATGTTAGTTATCCTGAAGATGCACACCTACAGAGCCAGGATGTTGAGAGGTGTTTTCTTAGATGTGTTTTGAATACTTGGTGGTTTTCAAAATCCCTGAGAGCATGTGGGAGGGCATTCCAGAGGGTAGCTACACAGTTTGCATATAAAGAGGCTTTCAATGCATTTTGGGCTTTAGTGATGGAGAGGAGGAGTGTATTTAGAGCGAAGAGCTTTGGCAGGGTGGTAGTGTTGAAGCATGTCTTTTAGTGATGGATACTTATCAGGGTAGTATATTAGAGTATGAGATAATAATAGCTTACTATACTGGAGTTTAGTCCAATTTAGTTGTTTAAGGGCAGAATAGCATTGAGTTCTAAAGGAGCGATTTGCAGCAAAGCGAGCTATTTTATTGCAGTATTGTTTCAGCTTTGTTTGTGTGGACATTTGTAGGTTAGTAAAGAATGGGTAGACATACAGTAAGGTAGGTAGGAAACAGGCTTTTGTTACGCTTTCTCTAGTTATGTCTGTTAGGTAGTGTTTTGTTCTATACAAAAGGCTTTTGGTGTTTTTTTAACAACAGTTTGAAAATGTAGGTCAAATTCCAAGTTGTCATCAATTGTGACTCCTAAGAGTTTGGTATTAGGAACCTGTTCATAGGTTCATAGGTTCATACTAGGCTATCTGCCCAAGGGTTTGAATAAAAACTATGCCTATTATTTTGCTGTGCCTCTGTCAAGCAGTGATACTGAAGTAATCCCCCATCCATTGGTCAAGATTCCTCTTGAACAAGGCCAGCGAGGTGCTCTGCCTCACATGTACCGGGATTTTGTTCCACAGCATAGGGAGTCTCTGGGTGATGAATCTGTCCCTCCAGCACGTTCTATTTATAACCGTGTCAAGGTTTAAGTCTCCCTGGTTCTGAGGGATCTAGATTTTTTGAGGTGAAGCATATTCACCAAATCTGGGTTTGACATGGCCTTATATGTCAGGCACAGGTCACCTCTGAGCAAGCGGTATGAGACTGAATAGAGCTGGAGTTCTTTCAGTCGGGCAGCATAAGACATATTTTTGAGACCCTTTATCCTTTTGGTGAGGAACTTTGGGGCCTTTCAAGCTGCAGCAGGTGTCTGGTCAGATACATTCGAACGGGCATTGTACTCAATCATAGGTCTAATGAGTGATGAGTACAGGGGACGATGACCTCACTTGATCTAGATGTGAATCCCTTCATGATCAGGTGGGATATAGAAGGTTTTCCTAACTACTTTAGCAACATGAAGGCTATTGTCAACTTGGGTCCCCAGATCCCTGATGACTTTTTCTGTGCTCAGTGGATTGCCACCTATATGGTAGCTAGGGTAACCTTGGTATGACTATGCATTTTTGGCGTTTAACTTCAGGCCATGGCTCTGGCACCAGTTATCCGCTTCTGTGAGGCCCTTCTGGAGGATATCTGTGTCAGATGTGTTTTCGACTATGGCTCAGTTTGCAGTCATCTGCAAACTTTGTTAGCCATAACCCTCCTGTGTTTGCTTGTACTTCAGAAAAGTAGATGAACAAGAGTGGACCCAGGACTGAGCCCTGTGGGACACCACTTGTGACAGGCTTTGAGTCTGACATGGCTCCAGCAACTCTGACCCTGTGGGTTCTGTCACTTAGCCAGTTTGCAACCCATCTTGTGATGTATGGGTTTACATTCAAGCTGATGAGTTTTTCGATGATACCTGAGTGGGGTATTGTGTCAAGGCCTTTGCCAGGTCGAGGTAGGCTGTATGGACTGCCTTTCCTCATCAATGGCCTTGGTGACTGTCTCGAAAAAGTCAACCAAGTTTAAGAGGCAGGATCTGCCTTTGACAAAGCCAAACTGGGTTGGATCCAAAGTCTGCAAGTTCCCTATGTCTTTATTTATGAGTTCCATTATGATCCTCCATGGCTTTGCAGATAAGGCTTGTCAAGCTAATGGGGCGGTAATTTCCAGGGTCTGTGGAGGCACCGCCTTATGAAGTGGGACCACAGTCGCGATCCTGAGGTGAGGCTAAGATTAAACAGCTGTCCTAACTGTGGGTTTAATTCCTCGTTGAGTTCATGAAGCACACAGCCGGGGACACCATCCGTCCCATGGATGCTGTGTTTTTGCCTTAGTGAGGGCAGTTCTCACCTGGGCGTTGGAGATGTTTGGGGGCTACAATCCTCTGGAATAGATATCTCTCCTTTGGGGAGGGGAGAAGTTTGCACTGAACCTGTCAGCCAGTATGTTAGCAATGTGTGTAGGTTCAGTAATTTTCACATCATTTTGAACTAATTCTGAGCATATCTGGGAGTTTCCTCCTAGGTTTCTAACATAGCTAAAGAAGGGCTTATGATTGTCTTTAGAGTCCTTTTCTCTCAAAATTTGCCTTGGATGATTTTATGAGAGCTCTTAGTTTTTACTTATAATGATCAAAGGTGTCTTACCTTTCAAGGATTTTGCTCTATCTTGTAGTAGCTTCCTCCTTTGTTGTAGAGCTTGTTTATGGCTGGGGTCCACCAGACTTTGGTACAGAGAGTCTTAGTTATGTTTGGGATTGCCTGATCCATGCAGTCCTGTAGGTGCTGGTAGAAGGCATTTGTAAGTGATTCAGCGGTTTGAGTAATGTTTACCACTGGCACAGGGGCCTTAAAGGAGACCACACTAGTTTTTAGAAGTGTGAAATCGGCTTTGAGAAGTTTTTCACTGTGGTCTTTTTGTTTCAGGTGGATGAGGACCTCCAGCGAGATTAGTTTATGATCTGATCTCACCAGTGATGTTAAACATTTTGATCCCATGTTCGTGATGATGAGATCAAGTAGGTTTTCTCCTCGGGATGGTGACTAGTTGTTCCATGGCGAGTTTATGAACTCCAGGAATCTTTGGGTTAGAGTGTTCGCTTGAGTAGTGTTCCCAGTCTATATTAGGGTAGTTGAAGTCACCTAGTATGATGGTGTTTGGAGATACATTTATCCCTCCAATGTTTTCAGGAAGGCCATGTGAGGTTCCTGAGTTTGAGAGGGTGGCCTGTAACATGCTACAAATTGCAGAGCAGTCTTGCCTATGGTTAATTGCACCTGGATGGTCTCCGATGGTGTGGGTGTCCTTTATGAATATGGACACCTCCTTTCTTGGTGTTGTCCGGATTTTGGGGCCGAACGATGATATGAGGTGAAACCTGTTAGTGCTGGGGTGCTCTCAGGAGCCTTGAACCAGGTTTCTGTCACAGCACAGACATCAATGTTCTCCATATTGAGAAGGGCCTCGAGTGCGTGCATCTTGAGAGTGAGACTTCTGGCATTTGTTATTTAATGAAGTGATTTTGACAAGTGTTTTGCTTTGGGAGAATGTTTTTTGGGTGAATAATAGTAGTTTTGTTTTTTAGGTTAAGTAGATGTGAGTTGTCTAGCCAGGAATTTATGGAACTAAAGGATTCTTGAGTAATTTCTTGAAGTTTTTGTATGTTAGATGCTGTACAGATGAGTGCAGAGTCATCTACTTATTGTACAAGAGTGGTGTGCTTGGAAGCAGTGTAGATTATTTATAAATATGCTAAACAGGTCGAAGTATGCAACCGTGTGGCACTCCTGCAATAATGGGTAGAAATGAAGAATATTCTTGCTGTCTTTCTATCTGTTTGGAATCTAAGAAGCTGTTAAACTAAGTGGGGGGGGCCCCAAGGTGGAGAGTTTTAGTAATAGTTTATGGTGAGAGAAGGTGTCAAATGCTTTGGACAGGTCTAGGAAGCTGATACTATGTTTCTGGTATTTCTGTTTGTACTAATGATAACAGCAAAGTGAAGTAGGGCAGTAGTGGTGCTATGGTTGGGACAAAAAAACATGTTGTGAGGGGCAGAGAAAGAGAAGTTGTGTCTTACCATAACATTCCATCTTCATTTTTTCATTCCTCTTGGGATTCGGTTCCGACCCTGGAACCGAGCCAGCCTTTTTTTCAAGCTCACGTCAGCCACAAACCTCTCGAGCTAAGATTTTATCCATCATGCCCTTCTCCCTCTTACCTCAGATCTAGTTTGCAAGTTGGAAAAATGAAGCCGAGGATACCTCTGGTCAGACATGACCTAGCAACTAGAAAGAAGGACAAATAAGTTCCACCAGAAACCTTCGGAAGGGGAAGGTGGGTGGGCCCAGATGGAACGTTATGGTAAGACATAAATTCTTTATCTGATGTTGTTAATCTTTGTTTATTCCTTACTCTTGGGACAGAGTCCCTAGCTATCTTGTCCCTGGGCAGCCCTATGGAAGGACATTCTAGAGGACCATAAAACCAAAAGAAGCTCTGCCTCTAGAGGCCAAGTCCAATTTGTAATGAGCAATGAAGGTATGAGGCCTAGCCCAGGTTATGGCTGCACAAATGTCATTCAACGATGTTCTAGCATGGAAGGCTGCAGAATTTGACAGTGATCTTGTAGAGTGGGCCTTTACTCTGCCATGTAAAGGGATACCATTCTTACCATAAATGAAAGTAATACAATTTCTCAACCAAGTGACTAAAGTAACTTTAGAAACTGGACAACCTAATCTGGATTCCGAAAAGGCCAAAAACAGATGGTCAGATTTTCTATTAAATTTAGTCTTGTCTAGGTAAAAACACATTTGTCTATGTACATCCAAAGTATGCAGGCAATATTCCCCTCTGTTAGAATGATTAGGGAAGAACACTGGCAAATCAATAGTCTGATTGATAGATAACTCAGAAACGACCTTGGGCAAGAAGGTCGGATTGGTCCTTAATGAAACTCTGTCCTTGTGAAAGATGAGGTAAGGGGGGTTTGGTAGACAAGGCCTATAATTCAGAAATACGTCTGGCAGAAGTAATAGCAACTAAGAACAACATTTTCCATGACAGATACTTTAGATCATAGGTAGATGTAGGCTCAAAAGGAGAAGTTGTCAACCCTTGATGGACTAAGGTCAGGTCCCAAGGTTGAGCAGGTTCTCTGAATGGAGGCTTTAGCTGGGTTACTCCCTTCAGAAAGGTCTTACAAAGTCTGTGTGACATTAAGGAAGAGCCCTGGAAGCCATTATGAAAATTAGAAATTGCAGCCAAATAAACACGAACTGTGGAGGCTGCTACCCCTGATTTAAAAAGGTCTGAAAGATATTCTAGCACAATACAAACCGGGGATGCAATACGGTCCATTAGTTTATCTTGTAGAAAGACAGAAAACCTCTTCCATTTGCTGCGGTAGAGTAGTCTGGTGGATGATCTATGAGAGGCAATCAGAATGTCATACACAGGGAAAGATAGGTCATGCTGCCTGGCAATCATTGGAAGTGGATAAACCAAGCTGTCAGTTTCAGGCTGGATAGGTTTGGATGAACTAGATTCTGTGGGTGAGAGATCAGCTCTGGAGTTGGATTGAGAATCTATAGTCGATCTAGCAGATGAGGCCAGAGGAAGGGAAACCAAACTTGTTGAGGCCAATATGGAGCAATGAGGATCACTTTGCTCTTCAACCAACGTGCTTTCTTGAGGAACAGGGGAATGAGGGGTATCAGAGGATAGACATATAGCAGACCTGAGGGCCAATCATGGACTAGAGCATCTCTCAATGACTGTTCCCGAGGGGGATCAGGGCAAAGTAGTTGCTGCACTTGTGATTGGACGGGGATGCAAATAGGTCGCAGCAAGGCTGGCCCCAGCAGTCGAAAATCTTTGCCGCCACTAGAGGATTAAAAGACTACTCGTGAGGCTGTAGAATGCATCTGCTCAACTTGTCCGCTATCACGTTGGAGCTCCCGGAAATGTGTGTCGCTATCAGAAAATGGTTGGAGGCTATCACCCATTGCCATATTCTCATGGCCTCTCAATAGAGTGGGTATTATCTGATTCCCCCTTGTTTGTTGATGTACCAGACTACTGCCATGTTGTCTGACTGAATTGCAATAGTCCCTGATGGAAGGATCGATTGGAATGCTTGCAACGCTAGTAGCACTGCCCTCAGTTCTAGGACATTGATATGCAGATAGGCCTCCATCTGTGACTAAGTGCCTTGGAATGTCTTTCCCTGAAACAGCCCCCCATCCCATCAGGGAGGTGTCTGTGGTCACTGTGGCATTGGGCTGATGAGGGTTGAAGGGGAGAGACCACTGGTCAGGGTTGTTTGGCATCCACCAGAGCAAGTCTTGTTTGCAAATCTTGGTTATTCGAATCGGAAAAGATAGGGTATACTGGAATGGGTAGCACTGAGTCAGAAGCAGCCATTGAAGAAGCCTCATGTGTAGCCTTGTTAGAGGGACTATGGTGATGGAGGCTGCCATCGATTCCAGCAGCTGAAGAACGGATAGAGCTGAAACTAGATTTTGTGAAAGTATTGCCTGAACCTGTTCTTTGATCCTCTGAATTCTGTGATCTGGTAGAGAGGCTGTACAAGCCATTGTGTCCAGGTATGGCTTCCACAGAGTCCGGTGCCTTCCACACACGCTGCATGATGAGCTTGACAAGGTCATCAGCAGGTGGGGTAACCTAGGAGGTAGGGGGCCAGGCATGAAAAGCCTGCAGGAACACAGACTCCTCTGAGGAAGGGTTAGAGGACTTCCAATCACCTCTCTGCTTTAAAATTTCGAGGATGTCACCAAAGGAAACATCATCAGAAGGTGAATGTGGGGACCACTCCCCATCATCGTAATCTGTGTCTTCAGTCAATGAGTCTTTTGTAGAGTTTATGTCCTTCCTCTTACACGTAGTCTTATGGTGGACTTCCTCAGTGGGACACTGGGGAAGGCTGCAAGGATGGGGTCTTCAGGGGGAGAATGGCACAAGAATCTTGCGTCCGGTGTACAGGGGTTATGACTTGAGACAGCTGAGGCTCAGAGGAAGTAGTAGTCTCTGACAGAGGAGCCCAAGAAGCAGCAGCCAGTGTCCTCTCCAAGGCCTGGAAAGCTGGCCCACCCAAGGAGGGATGCCTCGAAACCTCCACAGAGGCTGAAGGAGTATAGGTAGGAGTCTGTGGAGAAGGATGATCAACCTCAGAGAGGAGAGACACTTTTGAAGGGGTAGGAATTCCTCTAGCCAAAAGCAGTTTGTCTATGAGACGCACCACATCATGTTCAAAAAGGCTTCTGGTAGACCTCATTGAAAGCCCTGATGGTGATTCGGGCCTGTCCAAAAAAGGGCTAGCACGACCACTGAAAAAAGGTGTCTGTATACGTAATGTCTGCACCAAAACTGGTGGTGTTTGTATAGCCTGCACCACTAAAGCCGGCACAGAGGCGGTATGTTCTGAAATCAATGTTGCAGAAGATTCCTGCACCGAGAATGGTGTCGTCAAAATTGGAGTTGTCTGCACTGAAAGCATCGGTGTCAAAAAGGCCTGCACTGAAGAAATTGTCGGTGCCAAGGGGGTCTGCATCGAGAAACAGGGCAGTTCCGAAGGAAACTGCACTGAGAATTCAGTCAGTGCCAAAGATGACTGCGCCGATATACCAATCAGTGCCAAGGAAGTCTGCACCAAACTAGTTGGTGCCATAGTAGTCTGCACCATGAGAGCTGATGTCTGCATCGAAAGCAACAGTGTAGAGGGACCAGCAGACATAATCGGACACAGAGTCAAGTGAGTTTGTGCCAAAGCAGCCACTGGCACCGATAACTCTGACAATTTAGCCTTTTTATGTTTCAATTTCTTAGGGTCTCCAGAGGGAGACGATGGATAGACCTCTTATGTTGTTTGAAAGGAGGAAAAGATTCCTGCAACCCAGAAATAGCATCACAGAAAGGGGTCTTAAGGAGAACCTTTCTTCTCAGACATTATATCCACAAAATATTCAAAAACTAGATCATACACACACTGTAGCAAGGCCCAAGGGAGGGTGAGGAAACTACCAACAAAGGTAATAAAAGATACCAAAAAGGTGCAAGTAATAAAGAAGATACGACTTAATAAAGTCAAAAAACTAAGTATTCTGTGAGAAAAAACTCAAAAGTTATCAAAAATATACACTTAGCTGGAAAGGAATGTCTCGACACGGCTGAACAGCAACATGGCAAACAAGATCTGAGGTAGCAGGGAGAAGGGCATGATGTGTAAAATCTTAGCTCAAGAGGTTTATGGCTGATGCAAGCTTGAAAAAAAGGCTGGCTCGGTTCCGAGGTTGGAAACAAATCCCAAAAGTAAGGAATAAACGAAACTTAACAACATCAGATTATTTCTTATACATACATACAAATATTTCAAGCACAGACATTAATACCCTTCTAGCCTGCCAATACTGTGCATCAAAACAGTCGTTCCCATATGTTAAAGTGTACAAGTAATTGGGAATGGATACACTGTTCTAATATTTTAGAAAATGGTGACAAGTTGGCTATTAGTCTGAAGTTGGAGTAGTCAGTAGAGGGTCCTCCTTTATGAATAGGAAGTTTATTTGCCTTCTTCCAAATAGCTGGGGGATGACATTCTAGAGTGGATCTGTTTATTAGTATAGATACTGGATATGACAGAGCTGCAGCCGCAACTTTTAGGAATTTGGAAGGAAGGCTGTCAGCAGCAGAGCTTGCATTTTTTAGTTTTAGCAGATATTTTCTTATGGTGGAAGATAGGGATAGGTTTTAATGAGAAGTTAGTTTCTATGGGGTTTTATTGGTGGGGATGTTTGATTTGATGGTGGGGTTGCCTTTGATAAGTTAAGCTTCTGCTTGAAGGAAATACGTCAGGAGAGGCTATGGGGGCGAGAGTGGCCCCAGCCTTTGCCAACTTAGTGATGGCAAACTGGGAGACCAAATATCTCAATAATTACCAGGATTTTGACAAGATTTTGGTCTATCACCGTTATATTGATGATTTATTTTTCTTGTGGAATGGGAGTTATGATGCATTTGCTCTTTTTGTGTCTTACTTGAACAATTCCACAGATTTTCTCAAATTTACCATCAGTGGTTTTGGTGATAGCCTAAATTTCTCAGACTTGCATTTGACATATGATTTTCAGTCAAAATAATTCACCAGTAGTATTTTCAGAAAATCAATATTTGTCAATCAGTACTTACACAAGAATAGTCTACATCTTTTGCACATGAAAAAAGGTGTAGTGAAAGGACAGCTAATCAGACTTAGTAGACTAATCTCAAAAGACACTACTTTTACAGAAGAATTGGAGATTTTAAGGTAATTTTTTTTGACAAGAGGTTATAACAAACTATGGTTAGAAAACATAGAAAAATAAGTAATTATGCTTAGGAAAGGAAAGGCTAGTCCTATACTATGTAGTAACATTCACAGTGTAGTACAAAACAATGGGCTTGAAATAGTTGGTTCACACAACAATCATTTTTCATGTGCATTTCCACTGTCAATAACAAATGAGATGTGTTTTTTTGAGAAACATCATAGTAGATAATTGAAAGATACGGATTGGTAATGTTGACTTGGTGAAAATTATTGCTATGCAACCAAAATTTACTTTTAAGAAAACTACAAATATTAAATGTTTATTGGAACAAGGAGCAAATAGCAACACTGGTACCAGTACAGGTTCTATTCAGACTAAGGGCACTTTTTCTTGCAATAATTGCAGACAATGTAGGTACATCAGTAATTTATCTTCAGTCCATTTCAGTCACATTAATAAAACTTTTTGGTCCAAGGGTTATTACAATTGCATAAGTGAAATGGTAGTGTATGTCGCACAGTGTGTTTCCTGCCCTAGTTTTTGCATCGGCAAGACGACTAGGTGTCTTTAAAGGAGAATTTATGAACACCTCTTAGCCACTAAGAAGAAAGAACAAACTAATGCTCTGGCCAAGCACACAAATGTATGTGTTGAATTCAAAACGTTTTCCTTCTCTGTTATAGATAGTGTCAATTGTAACTTATTTTCAGGTGATTACAAGTTACTGCTTGATTGCAAGGAATCTTTGTGGCAAATTTATCTTGGTGCAGATTATGAGCCAGGCTTGAATGACACTATCAACATTAAGTGTTTCTTGCAATCAAAGTAGAATATTACTGTGTAAATATATGTTACTTTTACTACATGAAAAACAAACAATCATTAATTGTGTATGGATCTTTTTAAGCACATTTCTTATAAGGAATGACGTTTTAATTAATGACATCATTAGGCATGTGACATGATTTTTTTTAGTATTTAAACGAGTTTGGGGATGGGTTCAGTTTTTCTGAAGAAGTGCACAGGAATAAAGTGAATGAAAGTGCTAATCAGTGTCCATGCTTTTTTGGTTTGGTGTAGTCTTCTTGTCAATTGTCTAAAAAGCATGTCATGTATGCTCAAAATGAAAATGCTGGTAAGGTTGAAAAAATACTGCACTGTTGCACTTGTATGTCATGCAGATGCTGACTTCACTGATGGAAGCAGGAGTGCTATGAATATTTTGATGAGTAATTTTGATCCTGTGTCTTTCCTATTGTTCAAAAAAATCTAGGAACTGCCCCCTCCCCATCAACACATTATACATTTCCACACAAAACCTGCCATGCTTAAGCTGTGAATAACTTTCTGATAAATATTAATGGGATACCATTAGTTTGTGTATTGTGCCTAATCAGTACAAACAAATTTGTACTGATCTTGTAATGTCACATCAGTTTACCAGTGCAGGGGGTTTTAATCCCAACTCTGACACCAGTGATCTAGGTTTGGTTTGGGGAGGGGGGCACTGTGTCATCTGTTTTTTCTGGGTTTAAGGGTTAGAGTTTGGAGAAGGAGTGGCAGTATGTACACAGAAGTAGAGAGGCAGAATAGAGCTTATTGTAGGATGTTGCTATGACATTGTTACCTTTGTCCCCCCCCAGTAAATTCTGGCTTTTTCCAGATTTCTTGTGCTGCACAGTTCTTCAGGTGGAGAGACGTTTAGTGCTGGTTATGCCAAGTCTGTTTGTTTTGTTAGTAGCACAACAGGTAGTACACTTGCTTTTGATGCAGAAGGCTGTGGGTTCTACTCCCACAACATGTAGATGTATTGCTGATACTGTACTGTGTTATACTTTTAAAGGGGTGGAGGCTGCAGTCCTGAGAATGTCCTTTTTGGCAGAGATACCTAGTAACTATGAACCTGTTATCAGTTTGCCACCCATTCCCTATTGCAATATTACTAGCTTATCAAAATTTTTTTAATGTAACTGTCAAAGGAAAAAACTTCAAAGACCGATGCACGTAAGGTTCAGGTATGGCACCTTTATTACTTGCAGCAAGGAGACAAAAAACATGCAAATACAGGATTTTGCCCAGTTACTAACAGGCAGTATGCCTTTCTTATAGTGTTCTATAAAATGTTACTTTCTATGGTTGACGTAGTTAGACACAGCTTTCTGTATTGTTCTACAACAAATGTTACTCAGATTTCCTGCTGACATGTTCAGATTTGAAACTCACTATATGTTACATAGAAAATGTTACTTGGATTTCCTGCTGACATGACTGGATGTATGAAAAACATTTGAGAAAAACAACCTGACCTCGGGGGCTGTATTTTCTTTAGCCCACTACAAGCTTGAATTATGCAGCTCTAATACACATGTTACATTTCAAGGTACTTTTCTAGCTTAGGTACAAGTAAATGCTGATTGCAGTTCATATTTTCAAACAGCCTTTGTCTTCATTATCAATAGCTTCTGCAGCTGTGGATTTTCTCATAGCATAAGCAGAAAATCAATAACTCTTTGTTTAAATCTCATGACATTAGTAGAAGTGATACATCTATTATTATTTTCCTGACAGTAGCAGAAATTGAATGTTTCCCTGTAAATTTCCAAAGCATAAGCAGAGGTCATAACTGCGCATATTTTATGACATTACAAGATTGGAATGCTTCTGCAGTTCATACAGATTTATGCAGTGTGAAATAGAATAAATGTGTTAACCCTTTTTAAACCTCAAATGCACTAAGCATATTACTAATACATATTTTTCTAACATTTCCCCCCTTTTAATACTTTATTCTACTTTCAAAATAAGCATAAACAGTTTTTCTTCCCATAACCTCTTCCTACTCAGGATTTACAGTTAAGAGAGTCATTCAGTTTAAACTTATGAAAGCATTTTCAATTTTTCAACAGTTCTTCAAATTCAGCACCTTGATATAAGGTTTCTGAAACTGACATGTCTATAAAGTCTTTAATCAGTCTTTTCATGCAGGGGATGCAGCAGCAAACACATATCTCCAGTAGGATCATTCCTACACAGATGGCAATCAGAATGTTCATTAGGATACTGCCCCACCCCCAAACAATCTCTGGAAAAAGTCCGTCAATGGATTTGGTCCTGGTTTGGTCATGGCCGACACTTGCTGAATTACCTCGAGGTGATTGCCTATCTCATGTCTATGGTCAGGAATATATGAACAGCACTCCTCCTGGATTAAAGCGCAAATACCTCCTCTTGCTGCTAGGGTGAAGTCGAGAGCCATGCGGTTTTGAAGCACTACAGTTCTCATGGCATTCAGTTCATCAGTCACCAATTCTAGAGTGGAAAAGGTTGCATTGCTCATGACTTCGAGAAGTTTAGACAGTTTTCTCAGCTCCCAGATTGATTTCACTGCTCCATGTGCTGGTAATATGCCTGCCCACGATATAACAGAATTACTCAAGTCCATGTGTGTCAGTCCATCGCCCACAGCATGATGATTTTTTCCAGGGCGCATCGATTTGTCCTACTGGATTGACAGGCTTCTTGACGGCTTCTCGAACATTTCGAATTTTTCCTCGAGGTAAGACTGCTGTGTGTCGAATGGCTGGAACCAGGTAGCCCAAAAAACAACTGCCGGACCAGTTCTCAGGTAACCACTTGTATGCATTTCTACCACATACAAAATAACAGTCTTCTACTTTAGTAGTAACTTTACTATGAATATCCACTTGTCCTGTGTGAAACATTTTTCTGTCAATTATAGACAGTTGTTTGTAGAGAACAGAATCATGTTTTATTTCCTCAATTGTTTTGTGCATCAATTTAAAAAAAAATGAATCATAGTTCGTATTACAATAAAAACCTGTGTTATTAGCTTTAGTATAGCATCTATAAGGAACAGTCACATTGCAATTGCTCCAACCCACCTAAACTGTATCATTCCCTTTTGTTGAACAGACAAGTGCAATGCTATTTTATCTTGTGCTGTAATAGTTAATGTATCATGAATCAAGTTTTCCCAGGTCTTGTTGACTCCTAGGGGGCTGAAGTTAACAATAACCCCCCATATGCTGTTGGCAAAGCTGTGCAAATCCAGCAATTCGAGACATTGAAGGTCCCAGCATACATATATTTGATTGCCTGGTAAGTACTGAAGTTTAGGTGCCAGTCTATGTGCAACTCTCCACGCTTATTCAGTTCAGTTTGTGTGGCTGGGAAAAGGAATGGCCACAACAAAAAGATTATTGTCACTAGTACAGTTAACAGAATGATTATGCAATACTTCTGAGGAAATGGTTGTTCTGCATTCCTATTTTCTCCAACTCTTCCGAGTAGTTTTATTTGAATTTCTCTGGATTCTATCATTTTTGCTTTTAACATGTGATCTTACTCTCTGCCCTAATAGGACCTTCAGCACTGATGATTTCTTCACTGGGGTTGAGACGGATCAGTCCTATTGATCTGATCCCCCTTTGTAGCCAGACTTTGTGCTGAGGGCCCCGATGGAGAGGTAAGATTTTTGGTCAGTTCAAAGTTCTTAACTAGTTTGCAGTGCGTCAGGTGGATCCACGATGTTCACTCTGTGATCTTGACTGCAGTGGGTGTTGAAAGAAGCACCTGGTATGGACCTTCCCACCTTGGTGATGTCCAATTTCTCTTTTTAATAGTTTTCACCTAGATCCAATCCCGTGGGATCACTGCCACTTCCGATGTTTCGGTTTGTTCTTTATCTGAAACAGAATTTGACTGCAACAGATGTTTAGAATTCAACAAATTTCTCATATATTCAGCAAGTGTACAGTCAGCTTCCTGGTCTGTGGGCATGAGAGGTTTCCACTGGGGTATATAATAAGCCCTTCCAAATAGTTTTTCAAAAGGAGTCAATCCTTTTGCAGTCGGAACAGTTCTCATGCTCAACAGTGCCAGGGGCAGACAGTACACCCAATTCCTTTCTGTTTCTGCTATTAATTTTCTTAGCTTATTCTTTAAAATTCCATTATGCCTCTCAACTAAACCTGCAGATTGCGGATGATATGCACAATGATTTTTTAAAGAAATACCAAAATGCTTACTTAACTGTTGTATGGTTTGGTTTGCAAAGTGTGTACCGTTGTCACTGTAGATCCTTTCCAGAATGCCGAATCTAAAGATGATTTCTTTGACAAGGACTTTCGCTACTGTAGCTGCTTCTGGATTTTTGGTTGGAAAGGCTTCCACCCATTTGGAAAACATATCTACAATGACAAGACAATACTTCTTATTTTCGCATTTGTTCAATTCTATGAAATCCATACAGATAGCATGAAACGGATATGGTGGTGTAGGGAAACTCCCTTGCTTGGGCTTTAATGCCCCTTGTGCATGATGTTTATTACAAATTTGGCGTATCAAACAAAATTTTTTAGAATAGTTTGTAAATCCATATGTTGTGAACACTCGGTTCACCAGCTGTACCATCTCCCCTGTTGAGACATGGCATTGCCCATGGCTCAACAAAGCTGCATATCTAAACAAATTAGATGGTAGTATCAGTTTCCCTTTTTTAGAGATGTACAGCCCCTTTCTGAATTGCTCCTCGTTTTACCCATCTTTGTTTTTCAGCTTGCGTAGTGAGTGTCTGCATTGTCTTTAACATTTCTAAGTCTAAAATCTCAGAGGGTTGTAGTTCCTTGTTTAAAAGAAAGACTTCTGAAGCTGCTTGTTTTGCAGCTGTATCAGCTCTCGCATTACCTTTTGAAATCCTATCTCATTGCTTGGTATGAGCTGTGCATTTACAAATAGCTACTTTCTGAGGTAACGGAATAGATTCTAAAAGATCTAAAATAAACTGTGCATGATTGATAGGTTTGCCAGTAGATGTTATCATTCCTCGGTTTTTCCACTGTTGCAAAAACATGTACAGTAGAAAAAGCGTTGGCTGTCAGTAAAGTGTTTACACATTTACCCTTTGCTAAGATACATGCCCGTGTCAAGGCAATCAATTCTGCTGCCTGTGCAGATAAGTTGTGTGGTAAAGGTTTTGCTTCTATAATCTCAGTATCAGAAACTACAGCATATCCTACTAGGTTCTGTCCTGCAGGACCCCTTTTGCATGAACCATCCACGTAGTATGTCACCTCGGCATCGTCCAAGGGGACATCCGTGAGATCTTTTCTAGGCAGTGTCTTTTGCTCAATCACCTGCAGGCAGCGGTGTGGTGTGCCATCTGCAGGGGTTGGGAGCAGGGTAGAAGGGTTCAAAGTCATGCATCATTCAATTGTCATGTGAGGTTGGCTCAACAATATAGTCATACAGGTAAGATGCCTAGCAGGGGAAAGATATGCTACCTTCTCTTGCAGTAAAATAATCGTGACTGCATGAGGCACTCTCAAAGTGAGAGGGTGGAATAAAACTACTGAGGCTGAAGCCTGTACTGCCATTGCAGCTGCAACTACTGCTTGTACACAGTGAGGTAAAGACCATGCCACTGGGTCAAGTTGTAATGAATAATAAGCAATTGGACTTTGCTTGTCCCCGTGCTGTTGTGTTAACACTGATGTCATATAACCTTGCTTACAATCTACAGTTTGGAAAAAAATGTTTATGGTAGTTTGGTAATCCCAGAACTGATAAGGACGCTATTAACTGTTTCAATTTGCAGAAAGCAGATTCTGCCTCTGGTGTCCATTGTAACAAATCCTGTGCTGCTATAGGCATTTTATATATCAGGTCAGTCAGAGGTGCAGATTCCAAGGCATAGTTTGAAATCCAGCTCCGGCAAAAATTAGTTGTACCCAGGAAGGACATCATTTCCTTCTTGGTAGTGGGTTTTGGTGCTTGCAAAATAGCTACTTTTCTGTCCTCATCTAATGTTCTACCCTCTTTGGATATTACATATCCTAGGTATTTGACTTGTTTTTTCCAAAGCTGCAGTTTATTTTTGTTTACCTTATGTCCTTCAGCGGCTAAAAATCGTAATAGCACTATGGTATCTTCTTTGAAATCTTGCTGGGTGGGGGCCGCCAGCAGGATATCATCAACATAAAGTAAAATCTGACTATCTCTTGGTGGGGTAAATCCCGCCAAGTTGCTTGCCATTTCTTGTGAGAATATTGTTGGACTTTCACAATATCCCTGTGGTAGCCGCGTATATGTATACCTTTTCCCCTGAAATGTGAATGCAAACCAATACTGGCTGTCAGGGTGTATCAGTATCGAAAAGAACCCATTGCTAATATCTACCACAGAAAAATATTTCTGTTGAGGTTTTAAATCATTCAACAGGGTGTGTGGGTCTGGCACTGTAGGTGCCCTTGGTATTACTGCGTCATTTACAGCTTGTAAATCTTGGACCATACGCCATTCTCCATTTGCTTTCTTAACAGGAAATAAGGGTGTGTTACATGGTGAATCGGGAGATTCCACCAGTACCCCTTCCTTAAGTAAAGCTGCTATAATAGGTTTGATTCCTACCTCTGCATATTTTCTTAAGGGATACTGTCTTTTCTGCGGTCTAAATGCTGACTTTGGCATGATAGTAACTGGTCCCGCTGTACAAATAAGTCCTACATCTGACTTTCCTGTTGACCAGAGAGTTTCTGGTATATTCTGTAAGGCATTCTCTTCCTCCTTTAATAGGAGTGCTAATCAGCTGTCCTTGCTAGACTGCAAGTGTATGGCTGGGTGGGTCTGAGTTATCCAATTCAGCTTCTGTACTTGTATTCCCTGTTCTGACAGTTCTAATTCTGTCTGTTTTTCCCATCTCGTGACTTTTTCTCCTAAGTCTGCCCATTCTATGTTTTTGTCCTTAGTTAAGCTAACATGTGGTAATTGATTAGATGTATAGAGTGCAAAGAACTCCTGGGGCAATGAACAGCTGGTTACACTGTTCCCTTCTGTGTCCCAGTACAGATTACGTAATATCAATCTGTTTGCACGATTTTTAAACAATTCTTGCTCATATTCCTTATCAGGTCCTGGTGTGTTACAATAATACAGGGCACAGTGCAACAAGTGTTGCTTATCAATGTCAAGGGAGGAGAACTTGCTGATGGCTACATTCATTAATTCTTCGGTCACAGTCCCTGGACCAGTCGTAACCAAGTCCTGGCTGTACCAATAAAACATTTTACCCTCCGATTGCACTGCAAAGGTATCAATTTGTCACTGTGCTTCCATACCCTGCATGGTTGGGACTACTGCTATACCGAATAGCTGCATATGGTCTCTGCCCAAGAGGTTTACTGGGCATTTTGCAGAAACAACAATTTTTCTTTTTTGAGTCAATCCTGAAACAGGATCAGTTATTACAATGTTACGGGAGAGGGGCTCCCGGTAGAGCTGTCCATTAGCTGCTTTTACTAGTATGTAATCAGGTGACTCTGAGTTTTCTGGCAGTTTGGAGGAATGTATCAGGGTTCGTGATGCCCCTGAGTCACACAAGAATTTTACTTCCCTCCCTTCTACCAAGAGGGTAACTTCTGGTTTTGTGTCCGCTAAATAGAGCTCCAAGCTCAATAAAGCTAAGTCCAATATTTCATTTTCTTCACTGTCCGTAACTTCCTGCACTTCCTCTAGCTCTTCTGTCACATCCTCTATTCCTTCTATCACATTCTCATTTGTCCTTTCTCTGCTATCCCCTTCTAGTGATTCCTGACTATCATATAGTCAGTCCTCACCCTCCTTGTCTTCCGTAGTTGCCTTCTTGTTTTTCTTGCAATCCCTTGCCAAGTGTCCCTTTTTACTGCTTTTAAAACATTCTCCCCTTTTGTTTCGCCCTTCAAAGTCCTCTGATCGCTGATCAGATTGTTTGTTTCCCTGGGCATTTTTCTTGCCCTTTTTCCCGGACTGCACTACATAAACTTCTGCTCCATCTTCTACAGAAAATACTTGAGCTTTCTTTTTCTTTTTGCTATTAAAATGACTTTCGGCATGCCTAGCATATTCAAGTAATGACTGTAACCTGCTTATACAATGATCTACCATATGTTTTGCAATAAAACTGCTTATGGGTGCAATACTGCCTTTTAAAAATGCATTCTTTAACTGCTGTTCATATGGGGAATCTTGTGTCTGATCTTCAGGAACCTGCATTCCACAGTGGTTATTAAAACATTCTAATAAACTGGCATAATATCGGTCAACAGTTTCACCTTCTTGTTGGATGCATTGATTAATGCAAGTCCAGTCTGCCCTAGGCTTCCATTTCTCAGAGATGTGGTCTGTGAGACCTTTTACTCTGTTGTCTAGTTCTGCGCTGCAATGTGGAAGGGGTCTGTGTGCAGCGTCACGGGGATTCCAGTTGCCACTAATCATGTGCCAATCTGGCCCCACAATTTGTCTAACTACTTTTTCTACCTCTTCTCCGTTTAAATTATAACTTAGCCTCATTCCTTGTAAATCTTCCAAGAATTTTCTAAAATTAACTTTTGGATGGGGAATTCCCTCAGTGGCTTTCCGGATATCTTCCGGAGTCCAGGGTCTATACACTAGAATAGGTGGGTCTTGACCGCCTTGTCCTGCCTGAGGATTAGGTACTTCTATGAGTGGGCATATTTCTTCTTCACTCATAGATCGTGAATTCTTAACCATTTGATATAACTCAATGCCTTCATTTGAGTTACCGGCCCGTGTTTGAGACCTGGTCCCGATGGGATCTCTAATAAACGGTTTTGCTTTTGTAGTGTCTCTATTTTCAGTGACAACAGGATATCATGGGGGTGGACTAACCTGTTCACATGCTTCATATTCTGGTAAGGGAGGCGGAGGGGCCGACACTATTATTAAATTATTGCCCTCCTTATCTAAAAACATTGCTTTTGAATTGTTGTTCTTTTGTTCCCTAGGGTTTACTTCCTCAGTCCACCTGTGTGCCTGAGGAATTCCTAATTGGTGTTGCTTTTTTACCCGACTTTTGGAATCAGTTTTGAGCTGTTTGACAAGTTTGACAAGCAAGGATTTTTCTAATTTACTGTCAAATTCATACTTATTAACTCATTTTGAATAGTATTTAATATTGTCAGCGCGCTGCGACTGCATGCATTTTGCGTCTTCGGTTAACGGCAGACTTTGGGGTCTTTTTGTGCAATTATTACCCATTTTGTTCTACCCTTTTAATCGTTATGCAACTTCTCTTATTTTTAACGTGGTACCACGGATTTTGTTATAGTCTCTTCAGAATGACTGCCTATCTATTCTGTTTTCCCTGATCTATGACAAGACAGTACTCTTTTCTGTCCCTGACTTGTAAAATACAGTCTTGACAAAAACAATACAAATCTAGTCCCTGATCCAAAACAGAAAAAGTAGATTTACCTTACCTGACCCTTCGTGATTGATCACCTGGTTCGTGAAAACCCGTCCTTCAGTCGCAGATCAGAAAGTGGCTGGCCTCTTTTGCACGACAATTCAGTCGGAGGGCTTTTCAAATAAGAAGAACCGATTTGGTTTCTTCCCCATACGGTTTCAACCACTCGGCCCGTCTGGTCCGAGGCGAAGTGAGGGTTTCCGGCTCGAAGGACCAATCTGTCAAAGGAAAAAACTTCAAAGACCAATGCACGTAAGGTTCAGGTATGGCACCTTTATTACTCGCAAAGAGACAAAAAACATGCAAATACAGGATTTTGCCCAGTTACTAACAGGCAGTATGCTTTTCTTATACTGTTCTATAAAATGTTACTTTCTATGGTTGACGTAGTTAGACACAGCTTTCTGTATTGTTCTACAGCAAATGTTACTCAGATTTCCTGCTGAAATGTTCAGATTTGAAACTCACTATATGTTACATAGAAAATGTTACTTGGATTTCCTGCTGACATGACTGGATTTATGAAAAACATTTGAGAAAAACAACCTGATCTTGGGGGCTGTATTTTCTTTAGCCCACTACAAGCTTCAATTGTGCAGCTCTAATACATATGTTACATTTCAAGGTACTTTTCTAGCTTAGGTACAGTAAATGCTGATTGCAGTTCATATTTTCAGACAGCCTTTGTCTTCATTATCAATAGCTTCTGCAGCTGTGTTTTTTCTCATAGCATAAGCAGAAAATCAATAACTCTTTGTTTAAATCTCATGACATTAGTAGAAGTGATACATCTATTATTATTTTCCTGACACTAGCAGAAATTGAATGTTTCCCTGCAAATTTCCAAAGCATAAGCAGAGATCATAACTGCACATATTTCATGACATTACAAGATTGGAATGCTTCTGCAGTTCGCACAGATTTATGCAGTGTGAAATAGAATAAATGTGTTAACACTTTTTAAACCTAGAATGCGCTAAGCATATTACTAATACATATTTTTCTAACAGTAACATAGGCAATTTATTCTTCAAGGGCAACAGGCACTTTATTTGTAGAGGAAACAAATAAATATAAAGTTGTTTGCTAGCAGCAACCTCTTTATTAGTTACAGCTCTCTTTTAATGTGGAATTATTTAGATGACTTTTGCATTTTCTTTGAATGTGGATTTCAATGCTGTTTCAATGAATTTGAGTTTCAAGGGCAGAGAAATTTTAATGCGAAGTCTATTTTCATTGTGCAACTGTATTGCTTTGTTTAGCAGATGTCTGTTAGTGTTTGTGTTATAAAACGTGAAGTAAAAGTTTCAAATAATCATTGCAGAAGTAAAGCAGTATGCACATTACAGTGTTTATGGTAAATGGGGCAAAACAGAAAAGTAATGGGACATTGGAATGTCTGTAGGGGGAAGGGTTGCATAGGGGCCCCATTTGACCATGATTTCTTGAGGGGGGGAATGGGTGGCAATTTTGGCAAACACAAAGACAGCTCCAGGTGGCACAAACTCTAGCTATGCCACTGATCAGCAGGCCATGGATAATTACTTTTGGAGGGCCTAGCAAACTATAATAATCTTTTGCTAAGATTAGAATATTGTGCACCATTAAATGCCCTACTTTTACCACAAAATCCACATACTGCAAGTCACCAAAAACAAAATTCTAAGGTTCATCATCTTCTCCCTTCCCAGTGAGCATCATTGCTACACATTTCCACAAAAGAAAATGGTTACCATTTACTACAGGGTCTGTGGCCATATTTTGATTTTCCGTTCTTCAGTTTACGTTTGAAATTTGGCATCCCACAATTCCACTGGGGTAGGCGGGGTTACATAATTATTTATGCAAATTGTACGTTAATCAGTGTAAAGATTTGTTCATAGGTGTGTACTAGCCTAATGGCCCTGGAGCCTTTACAAGCCTACCCATAGAAGTACATATTTTTGTACCTATTTTTCTTGGGCCTTTGTCCAGATTTTTGATGTTTCCAGGTTGAGAAGAATGCTTCCTACCTTTTTCTTTCTTTCTTTCATCTGCATTTCTTCTACATTGTAACTCGACAATGGCTGCCACTTCACCCAACCCACAAACAGTCAAACCCTAGCCAGGCTTCTATCAGTATCCTGTTTGTATATTCACTACCTAAAAACTCACATAATAATTAGATTGCTATTTAAAGTATTACAACTGACTTCCCTCCTCTTTCTTGCACGCATAACCAAGTATCATACGCCTCTCAGCACCAGTCTTATGCCCAATGCTCAGCCCATTGCTAGCAATGGCAGTTACTCCCATATTTCTTTCACTATAGTCCACAACCTATCTCACATCCATCTTTGCAAACAGACATATATAAAAGTAAGTAATCCAAACCACAAATTAGTCACAAAGAACAAATAATTTAGTAAAGATAGCTGGAATATATAATGCCACTTGGTATTAAATTATTTGTTCTTTGTGACTAATTTGTGGTTTGGATTACTTACTTTTATATATGTCTGTTTGCAAAGATGGATGTGAGATAGGTACATACATATTCCAGTTGTATTGCTGAGAGTGGAGATGATACTGCCTACATTAATATTGGATAGGTAATGCACATTCTTGTGTATGTGATGTTTTACTGGACTGCATACAAGTCTGTTCAAAAATTGGGCAGGTGGTCCAAAATCTACTAAATCCAGGCCAAAGTCAACAACCCACTCCTTCCCCACAAAATACTTCATCAACAGTCACTAATAATGTTTATCCGTTGACATCATGCATTATGTAACTCAAATTCAATTTCCTCAGATATAGTCTAAAGTCCACAATAACTTTAGCTAAATTCATAGAATTACCAGGGATAAAAGAAAAACATTTTTTCGATACATCAAAAACTTGTTCTGACAATGTGACTTTGGGAAGGTTTAAAACTTCAATAGCATAACTTGACGTGTCAGACGGTGTTACCACTTATTCCTGTTCTTGCCCCTTCCCTTCCCCTTGTTTTGTACTGCTTTGGACCAAGTTGGTGCCCATTTGTTCCCTTGGTGGTCCACTAAAAAAGGACCCTTGTTCTTGGAAAAATTAGAGCCATCTGAAGCAACAACAGTTGCACTTTGATTTATGTTAAGACCATTTTTGTTTTGACCATCGTCACTACTGACCAAGTTCATACTGGTGTCAACCACTGTGCCTTCAACAATGTTGTTATCAATAACCCTATTGGGAACAGAATTCATTGACAAATTGTCCAAAACCACAGTAACCTCATTGTTGGGTACATTGTTGCTCTCAGTGGAAATTTTTACTGAGAACAACAATGTCAACATAGACAGTCATACAGTAGCTAATCAAGGACCTAAAAAGACTAGCACTTATAATCCAACTTTATTAGGCACGTTACAGGTTTTTCAAAACTTATGTGACTCAGGTTTCAGGAAAATAAAACCTGATAGAAAAGTTTACAATCTTAGTGAATTAGAACATCAGGCACTCAAGTCTATTAGTGCTACAAAGAAGTCAGAGTAATGAAAGCAAATAAAGGTGGCAAAATAGTAATTATGGACACAGTGAATTATGTCAAGTCCATTGAAGACATGTTAAAAGATGATTCAATTTACAAAAAAAAAGTGGGCTTGTCATACATTATGAGTTGCAAAGTTAGACACCAGTTTATTTGATATGTTTTGCCAAGGGGAAATTGGCTATCAAAGTTACTGTTATTTACAAGTGGAGTTTCCTAAGATGGCAATACTTTTTGGAATTCCAAAAGTACAAAAGAACAGTGTCAATCCCCCCTTTAGACCAATCATATCTGCCAGTAAGTCTAAGACAGAGGCACTATCTATATGGTTGGATTTTGTTTTGAATCCAGTCATGCAGGCTACTAAGCACTACTTATGACATTTGTGGCATTTGTTAAAAATTTTGAGGTACTTTAGACCTCAGGTTGAACATTTTTATTTTGCATCTTTGGATGTCATTTCTCTTTACACTTGAATAAATCAAGAAGTAGGAATAGAATTTTTAAGAGAATATTTGGTCAACAATACCAGTTTTGACAACTTAAAGATCAATATTGTCTGTGCACTTATGGAACTGGTTTTGGACAACAATTTTTTTAAATTTAACAACCAATTCTATACACAGACGTCAGGAGTGGCTATGGGGGTGAGAGTGGCCTGGCCTTTGCCAACTTAGTGATGGTAAACTGGGAGACCAAATATCTCAATAATTACCAGGATTTTGAAAGATTTTGGTCTATCACCATTATATTGATGATTTATTTTTCTTGTGGAATGGGAGTTATGATGAATTTGCTCTTTTTGTGTCTTACTTGAACAATTCCACAGATTTTCTCAAATTTACCATCAGTGGTTTTGGTGATAGCCTACATTTCTTAGACTTGCATTTGACATATGATTTTCAGTCAAAAGAATTCACCAGTACTATTTTCAGAAAATCACTATTTGTCAATCAGTACTTACACAAAGATAATCCACATCCTTTGCACATTAGAAAAGGTGTAGTGAAAGGACAGCTGATCAGACTTAGTAGACTAACCTCAAAAGACACTACTTTTACAGAAGAAATGGAGATTTTAAGGTAATTTTTTCTGACAAGAGGTTATAGCAAACTATGGTTAGAAAACATAGAAAAAGAAGTAATTATGCTTAGGAATGGAAAGGCTAGTCTTATACTATGTAGTAACATTCACAATGTAGTACAAAGCAATGGGCTTGAAATAGTTGGTTCACACAACAATAATTTTTCATGTGCATTTCCACTGCCAATAACAATTGAGATGTGGTTTTCGAGAAACATCATAGTAGATAATTGGAAGATAATGATTGGTAATGTTAACTTGGTGAAAATTATTGGTATGCGACCAAAATTCACTTTTAAGAAAACTACAAATATTAAATGTTTATTGGAACAAGGAGCGAATAGCAACACTGGTACCAGTACAGGTTCTATTCAGACTAAGGTCACTTTTTCTTGCAATAATTGCAAACAATGTAGGTACATCAGTAATTTATCTTCAGTCCATTTCAGTCACATTAATAGAACTTTTTGGTCCAAGGGTTATTACAATTGCAAAAGTGAAATGGTAGTGTATGTCACACAGTGTGTTTCCTGCCCTAGTTTTTACATCGGCAAGATGACTAGGTGTCTTAAAAGGAGAATTTATGAACACCTCTTAGCCACTAAAAAGAAAGAACAAACTAATGCTCTGGCCAGGCACACAAATGCATGTGTTGAATTCAAAAAGTTTTCCTTCTCTGTTATAGATAGTGTCAATTGTAACTTATTTTCAGGTGATTACAAGTTACTGCTTGATTGCAAGGAATCTTTGTGGCAAATTTATCTTGGTGCAGATTATGAGCCAGGCTGGAATGACACTATCAACATTAAGTGTTTCTTGCAATCAAAGTAGTTAGAATATTACTGTGTAAATATATGTTGCTTTTACTATGTGAAAAACAAACAATCATTAATTGTGTATTGATCTTTTTAAGCACATTTCTTATAAGGAATGAAGTTTTAATTAATGACATCATTAGTCATGTGACATGATTTTTTTTAGTGTTTAAATAAGTTTAGGGATGGGTTCGGTTTTTCGGAAGAAGGTCAAAGGAATAAAGTGAATTAAAGCGCTAATCAGTGTCCGTGCTTTTTTTGGTTTGGTGTAGTCTTCTTGTCAAGTTTCTACAGTTGCTATACTTTTTAGACAACTTTTCTTTTGAGCTTAGATCAGTTTTACTTGATTAACTAGTTGGAACTACCTGCTAATGATATTTGGAAATAGTTTTCTTCAAAGCCTTGGTTTAACAAGAGTTTCAAATTACAACTTAAGAACATTAATATTTTATAAATCTCTCCTATCCTAGACACATTCATTTCAAGCATGCCCTTTCCAAGTCATTACACAGTGAAATAAAAGGCAGATGTCCTGTAATCTAATCAATGAAAACAAATCAACTTTATTTAACCACTAAGTTATTTTATTTTTAGAATGCAGGTGTATATTCAGGTTGTTACATCTGTGCAAAGAACATCAACCAATCTCTTCCATATTGAAAACTTTCCATAATCACAGTCCTTGCAAACAAAAAACTTGTCACACTCTCATGCTCTGTAGGTTTAATAAATCTGGACTGCTTACTAAGGAAAGCTGTAAACACTATACAGGCTTTCACCTCAGTCACATATAAAACAGGATGGAATTTAAATAACATCCATAGCATACAGAGCTTACTTCTTCTGTATATTTTTTCTGTAGTAAGGTATACAGCTGTAAACATCATAATGACTGGGAAATACAACAGTATATACTGATAACATTGCCCTTCATTCTTCTGTGGCATTTCCTGCTCTTTTTGTTCCCCATTACAACCACCAAAGTAAATTAAACTGTACCCCAACTTCTAATTTAGCTGAAAGTTTATTGAAAAGAAAGTTGCAGTCTTCAAACTGTAAGACTGGATCCCCTTATTCTTCCCATCACTTGGGATCACAATGAACAGGAACATTAAGTCCTAGCCATTGTTTTACATGGGGAACACCATTATGTTTCTTTCTACTTATCCATCCACTGTAGAATGCAATGTGTATTGGAGCTCCTGCCCTACAAATACTCTGAATCCTCTGATAAACAAGAATGTCTCAATAGAAAGAAAGCACCCGATCAACAGAACTCTGGACTCTATGAACTTAAAATAAAAATGGATTGTTTTAAAACCACCCGACCAACAGAAACTCTGGACTCTACAAACTTTTAATAAAAATGGATTATTTTAAAACCATCTGACCAACAGAAACTCTGGACTGTATGAATTAAAACAATCTATTTTTATTTTAATTTCATAGAGTCCAGAGTTTCTGTTGGTCGGGTGCATTTTTCATATTGTTTAATTGTTTTTATGCACTGGATACACATTCAAATATAAATGTCTTGATTAACTAACTTCTTTCCACTTTCCACATTGCTTTTTTTTTAATTTTGTAAGATCAGAGTTCCTGCAGTACTTTTCTACCACTTTCAAGAATCCAAAGAGTGCCGGGCTCTAATGGAAACCTAAGATAGCCAACATGCACAGGTCTAATACTATGTATTATAGTATAGGACTGTCCTTTTTTTTTTTTTTTTAGGTTTTCATTGCTTTTTACAAACCACTCTCTAAAATAATTCATCTGAGCAACATTTTATTTCTGAACAGCAATATAGAATGTAAACACAAGAAAGCTCAACACCAGGTTGGGTTGCTGTATTGAAAGAGTGCATCAAATCCTTCCTCGCTAATATAACAGATTTGGTAGGCAGTGACTAACCGTTTTAAACAGGAATGCAAGAAAATCAATGCAGCAAGTATGCAGGAATTAAGTATGTCTCCCTACTTAAGTAAACTCTCAATGCCAAAAAAATCAATGCAGCTCGTATACAGGAATTCAGTACGTCTCCACTTAAGTAAACTCTGAATACAAGAACATTTTTTTTTGCCTTACCTGGAGCTGGAGGACTTGGGGAAAGGAAGAAGTATGGATTGTGTGTGTGAGTACTGCCCTGACTGAATAAAAGTGGTAAAGTTAAATTAAGTAATGGCGCAAATTCTAACAGGCTGACTGTGACTGTCTGCCTCATGATGATGTCATCATGCACAGTCCAAAAAAAAAACAGGGAAATTCAGAAATTAAAGAGGCTACTCAGAAATTCATGGCACCGCAATATTCTTCCCTCAAAACTCGTATTTACAGAGGAATTCAGTACGGTTGAGAGATATGCTAGGAAGTGGTTAGTGGGTGTATCAAAAAATGGAACAAATATATGGAATGTAAACAATTTTGTGACTGGTGGTAATGTGGTCAGTGGAGATTAGCTTAGTATAAGTGCAGAGAATATGGGGATAGGTGGGAATTGGGGGTAGGGTAGGGGAGTGGAATGGAGTGAGCCCAACTCATCAGGTACTTCAACAGAATGCAGTTACTCACCCCACAGATGGTTTTCCACCAAAAACAATCAATGAGGTTTCCTTTTTGCTATTTGCATTATATTTAGAACCACTGGCTAAGAAAATTCAGAAATCAAGAAAAGTTAGCTTTATTAGCAAATTATAGGTTCATAGGTTCATACTAGGCTATCTGCCCTAGAGCATTTATAAGCCTAGCCAGAGTGTGTGTGGCTTTCACCACCCCTTAGGATGAGAATACTACGCCCTTTTAGGGTTTAGTTTACTGTGCCTCTGTCTAGTAGTGACACAGAGATGATCACCGGGGTAAACCTATGATCTCCCATCCACTCGTCAAGATTTCTCTTGAATAGAGTTAGTGAGGGGCTCTGCCTAACATGGATTGGGATTCTGTTCCAGAGTGTAGGGAGCCTCTGGGTTATGAATCTGTCCCTCCAGCACATCCTATTTATTTCTGTGTTGAGGTTTAAGTCTCTTGCTCTCGTGGCTCTGATGGATTTGGATTTTCTGAGGTGGAGCATGTCCATTAATTCCGAATTGGACATGGCCTTGTACGTCAGGCACAGATCACCTCTGAGTAGGTGGTATGCGATTGAACAGAGCTGGAGTTTTTTCAGTCGGGCAGCATATGACATATGTTTAAGACCCTTTATCCTCTTGGTGAGGAACTTTTGGGGTCTTTCCAACTGCTGCAGGTGTCGGGTAAGATACATCCCAAATGGGGCATTGTACTCTATCATTGGCCTGATAAGAGAAGAGTACAGGGGCACAATGACCTCTCTTGATCTAGATGTGAAACCCTTCATGATAAGGTGGGCAATATAGAAGGTCTTCCTAACCACTTTGGCAATGTGAGTGTCAAATGAGAGGTTACTGTCAACCTGGGTCCCTAGGTCCCTGATTACCTCTTCCGTACTTAATGGATTACCACCTATGTGGTAATTTGTGGGTACCTTGTTTTTCCCAAAGGGTATGACTATATATTTTTTGGTGTTCAGCTTAAGGCCATGGCTCTGGCACCAATTATCTGTTTCTATGAGGCCTCTCTGAAGGATGTTTGAGTCCGCTGGAGTATCATTTATGGCGCCCAGTTTGCAGTCATCTGCGAACTTTGTCAGCCACAATCCTCCTATGTTTGCCTGTACCTCGGAAAAATAAATGCCAAACAAGAGGGGTCCCAGGACCTGTGGGACACTGCTTGTGACTGGCTTAGAGTCTGACATAGCTCCAGCAACTCTGACCCTGTGGGTTCTGTCCTTGAGCCAGTTTGCAACCCATCTTGTGACATATGGGTTTACATTTAAGCTGGTGAGTTTGTGTATGATGCCCGAGTGGGGTATTGTGTCGAAGGCTTTTGCAAGGTCAAGGTAGGCTGTGTGAACTGCCTTACCCTCATCAATGGCCTTAGTGACTGTTTCAAAAAAGTCGACCAAGTTCAAAAGGCAGGATCTGCCCTTGACAAAGCCAAATTGGGTAGGATCCAATGTATGTAGGTCCCCAATGTCTTTGTTTATGAGTTCCATAATGATCCTCTCCATAGCTTTGCAGACCAGGCTCGTCAAGCTTATGGGGCAGTAATTTCCAGGGTCCGTAGAAGCACCTCCTTTGTGAAGTGGGACCACTGTTGAAGTACGCCACTCTTTGGGTACATATCCTGTAGTAAGGCTAAGATTAAACAGCAGCCTTATGTGTGGGTTTAGTTCCTCTTGGAGTTCATGTAGCACACAGCTCGGGACACCATCCGGTCCCATTGATGCTGTGTTTTTAGCTTTAGAGAGGGTGGCTCTCACCTGGGCATCTGAGATGTTAGGGAGGCTACACTCTGCTGGGATAGTTATTTCTCCTTTTGGGGGGGGGAGAGGGAGGAGAAATTTGCACTGAACCTGTCTGCCAGAATGTTGGCAATGTCAGTGGGTTCAGTGTATTTTGTGTCAGTTTGGACTAACTCTGAGCATATCTGGGAGTTTTCACCTAGGTTTCTAACATAGCTAAAGAAGGCCTTGTGATTGTCTTTTGTGTCTTTTGCGATTTTTCTCTCAAAGTTGGCCTTGGATGATTTTATGAGTGATCGTAGTTTTTTGCTAGTACTGATCAGAGATGCCTTCCCTTTTAGGGATTTTGCTCTGTCATGTAGTAGCTTCCTCCTCCTGTTGTAAAGTTTGTTTATGGCTGGGGTCCACCAGACCGGGCGCCTGCCTTTGGGGAATGGGTCTTGGTTTTATTTGGGATTGCATGATCCATGCATTCTTGAAGGTGCCCGTAGAAGGCATTTGCAAAGGATTCAGCAGTGTGGGTTGTGGTTTCCACTGGCCCAGGGGCCTTGAAGGATACCACTTCAGTCTTAAGAAGTGTGAAGTTGGCTTTTGAGAAGTTCTTCACTGTGGTCTTTTGTGCAGGGGGTGGGGGTGGGATGTGGATTTCCAGTGAGATTAATTTATGGTCTGATCTTACCAAAGAGGGATATACTTCCGGTGTGGAGCATTTTGTCCCCATGTTTGTGATGATCAGGTCTAGTATATTGTCTCCTCTTGTGGGAATGGTGACTAGTTGTTCCATTGCATTTGAGTTTATGAATTCTAGGAACCTTTGGGCTAGGGTGTTGGGGCTTGAGTAATGTTCCCAGTCTGTGTTTGGGTAGTTGGAGTCTCCCAATATGATGGTATTTGGAGAGACATTCATACTCTCCAGTGTCTTCAGGAAGGCTGTGTGGGGTTCCTGAGTTTGAGAGGGTGGTCTGTAGCATGCTACAAACTGTAAGGCAGTTTTGCCTATGGTTAGTTGCACCTGGATGGTCTCCGATGCTTAAGCGCTGCCACTAACCTGGAGGTGTGGGTATCTTTGATGAATATGGATACTCCCCTCCTTTTGTGGTTCGGTCCAAGTTTTGGGGCCGGAAAGCATGATATGAGGTAAAACCTGATAGTGCTGGGGTGCTCTCAGGAGCCTTGAACCAGGTTTCAGTCACTGCACAGACATCGATGTTCTCCATACTGAGGAGGGCTTTGAGGGCGTGCATCTTGAGGTTTAGACTTCTGGCATTGAGCAGCATTACCCTTAGTTTTTCCACTTGTGTTTTCTAGGGAGGTAGGTTTGTCATTTGAGCCTTGCCTAAAAAAGGCACTATGGGGGTGGCAAGAGCCTTGGCCAAGATACAGAAGCCCAGGGGTGACAGGTGCAAGCCATCCCTTGCGAAGCAGCGTGGCTTGTCAAGCATGTCATCCCAAGCAGACAGACATTGGATCCCCTTAGAATGACACCAGTAATTAAGCCAATTGTTAAAACTGATCATTTTGTCTTTGTACTGTGGCATCATTCTTGGTGAGGGTAAGATGCTGCTCAGGGTCAGGGTCATACCGGCCTGGGCTACATAATCAGAGAGCTCCTCTATGTCTCTTTTCATGTAGTCCAGGGAGGTACGTCTCAGGTCGTTCACACTGGCATGTACAATGACTGAGTCATATTTGTACTTGCTGTGGAGTGACCTGAGTGCTTGTGTTATGTGGCAGATTCTAGCTCCCGACAGGCAGCTTACTGCGACCTTTTCCTTGTTCAGTCTGGTGAGCCTGTGTGTCTGACTATGGAGTCACCTATTACAAGTGTGTCTGGCATGTTGTTTGGCCTTAAGGGCTGTGACTGTTTAGCACACTGACTTTGTGAACTATGTGTTGCATGTGCTATGTCTTGAGGTGGCAGTTGCTTGGGTGTCTGCTTTGGAGGCCTCTGTTGTTTTGGTAGATTTTTAATCAGCGCCTCCGAGTATGTTTTTGTGTGTTTATGTGTTTGGTTTGCAGTTGTGATAGTTCTATGTGAGAGTGGGTTTGTGGTGTGTGTGGTTACCTTCTCCTTCTGACTGGTCTTGCCAGTACTGAATTGAGAGAGCTCAGCCTCCAGTTTGGCTATATAGTTGCATCTCTCGCATATATTTGTATTTGTTGGGAGGAGGAGAGGATTGTCTGTGTACATGAGGCAATTGTAACATTGCCTCAAGATTCCCAGATTCACCGGCTGAACAGGAGAGAACGCCAGCAACTGACCCTTCGACATGCTAGAAATAGTGAAAAAGATTGCTGTGTAACTGAGTCAGAAAGGACCTATAGGGAAATGGGTACTCAAGGGAATTTAGGTGAATGAAGTACTTTCTTTTGTTTAAGAGTGCTTTACCAGTATAAAAAATGCTTTAGGAGCAAGTGCTGAGCTTTTCAGATAGAGTATAGGCTGTTTAGATTGCAAGTAGAGCAGTTCTAAGGGAAAAATTGAAGAGCTGTAACCGGCGCTGCCCTATGCTTCTCTATGAGCAACTTCGCGCTAATTCTCGCTAAAGCGCGCAAAAGCAGGCTTTATAGCAGGGGGTTGAAAAGAGCCAGGAATTGACCCAAAATGGCCAATAAACTACAAGTTGCTGGGCTGGAACCAATCCTCTAGGGACAAATAGGTTGCTCAGTGCTCCCCACTCCCACTGGTGAACAAAGAAGCTTCCTCTTATCCAAATAAGGATATGGATAGCTCAGGAACTAAGACAAAGCCCAGAGATCAAAATCTGAAGACTGGACTATTCTAGTTCAGAAAAGCGGGAAAACAAAGATATTTTTTTGTTTTTTTTTTCTTTTTTTACAGAGAAAGGAGAAAAAGATACAGTAACAAACAGTAAATGCTATAAAACAGCTAGCGCACTTGAGTGTGTTAGCCTAACAATTAAACAAAAAATAACTTTTTAAAGTGCTAACAGTATAAATTCAACACAAGTACAGTAAAAACAATATGCAGAGCTGTTTTTTAAGTGAAATGCAGTCGAGATGCAGTAATTTAAGCGAAATCCAGAAAAAATACTTATAAATCCAGGAAAGTCACTCTTTCACTCTCTGCTGCTTGTAGAACTCTGCAGAACACCACGAGGAGCTGTGCTGAGTCTTTTACAAGTGAAAAAGCATGCAAAAACGGGCTTTATAGCAGGGGTTGAAAAGAGCCAGGAATTGACCCAAAATGGCCAATAAACTACAAGTTGCTGGGCTGGAACCAATCCTCTAGGGACAAATAGGTTGCTCAGTGCTCCCCACTCCCACTGGTGAACAAAGAAGCTTCCTCTTATCCAAATAAGGATATGGATAGCACAGGAACTAAGACAAAGCCCAGAGATCAGCAAAATCTGAAGACTGGACTATTCTAGTTCAGAAAAGCGGGAAAACAAGGATATTTTTTTTTTTTTTTTTTCTTTTTTACAGAGAAAGGAGAAAAAGATACAGTAGCAAACAGTAAATGCTATAAAAGCTAGCACTTGAGTGTGTTAGCCTAACAATTAAATTAAACAAAAAATAACTTTTTAAAGTGCTAACAGTATAAATTCAACACAAGTACAGTAAAAACAATATGCAGAGCTGTTTTCTAAGCGAAAATGCAGTCGAGATGCAGTAATTATATTAGTTTGTACCTGATAGAAACAGAAAAGGACATTTTAGTGTTGTGGAACCTTATGAGACAGTTTCAAGTGTTTTTCAGGAAACAAAATTAGTGAAGATAAAACAAAGGCAACAGCTGTAAACTATGTACCCACACATGAACTGGTTCAGCGATACCCATATTTGAGATATGATAAAATGAAGTACTTAGGATTATGGGTTAAAAAGGATTATGTTATGGCAGTTAAGGATATGTGGGAAGAGATCAAGCAAAAGATAATACAAAACCTGAGAAACTGGAAGCTCTGTTTTATGGATATGGTTAGCAAGATAAAAGCAGTGAAAATGTTTTTAGTCCATTTTAGTTTTTATACAAGTCAGGCAAATTTTTTATCAACAAGAGGAGTAGATGTGGATAGCAATTAATAAAGAGTTGATGGATTTTATATGGGACAGGAAGAGGGCAAGTGGGATAAGTTGATCCTTCAAATAGAACAAGGTGTTTTGGGATTACCTAATTTGAATGGCTATTTCAGAGCTACACAGTTAAGCCTCCTATATATAGCAGAAGAATAACGCTATAATTCAAAGTGGAAGGAAATGATGATGAAATAGGTGGGAAGTTCAGAAAATAAGGAGAGACTGGGATTTTGGATGCAGACCCTTAAGGAGAATAACAATAACAATAATCATACAGAATATTAGATTCATAAACAGGCAGAACATATTCTAAGATCTAAGCTAACATAGAAGTGGAGAAAGGAGATTCTGCCAGTAGGGATGACTGCAATTAGGGATACAGAGAATAAGCAAGAGGGGGCCAGAATTTACTCTTGAAAACTGGGAAAGGAATCAAGGTATTGGGAGCAAATAATTAGATAAGGAATGGTAAAAGAATGGGAACAGGCCTGGAATACATTTGGACTGTAGGTTAGAGATTGCCTTCCCTGTCAAGGGCAGATATCAGAGTGCAGGCAAAGAGAAAGGAATATGGGGATCCTAAATGAAAGACCACCAGCAGTAGAATTTTCAGTAGAATCTAGAACAGACGTTGCTGTGAAAAAGTGATACTTAGTAGGGCATATAAAATATTGCATGATAACTACAAGAATCAATCCGAGGAAGTTAGAATGGACTGGGAAGAGAGACTGGATAAGCAATTCACAAAGAAACAATGAAAGGATATATGTATGGCTCCCAGTATGCAACAAAGTCTAAAAGATTTATGAATTTTGCTTGGAAGTATTTGCATAGGTATTTTTATACCCCAGGCAGAGTCCAAATAAGTTTTCCTCAGACAGATTACAAATACTGGATGTATTCTAGGGGCAAAGCAGACTTTAAAAATTCCCTGTTGACTACTCAGTCAGAAATACTGGGTGAGCAAATTGGTGTAACTAAGGAAATGATTTTTTTGAGCTGTGATAATGAAATTGGAACTGGGTAGACGTAGTAAGGTCTTGCTGAGTTTAATTGGGGTGGCTACCAAAAAAAGCAATTATTACAAAATGGAAATCAAAATCTAAACCAACCATATTAGAAGTAGTGAATATGGTAACCGAGGTAAAAGAACAGGAAGTGTGATCTTTAGAAAAGGGTAGGAGCAAATTACATAAAAAAATGGAAATTCTGGTAACAATACATGTAGAATAATGTTTTGGAGGAGTGAGGTTTAAGGATAGGCAGGAATTTAATGAGCTATGTAATGTTTGGCAATTACTGTATATAAGATTATACGTGACGCATAATGTTTCTAACTAGAAATATGTAAATATGGTTTGATTTCACTGATATAAATGTATGGATTGTCTATGTCATAAGTGATAATTCTATAAAGATGTTTCTTGTTAAAAAAATAATCAACGAGGTAGAATGTTTGTGGATACAAAGACAATGTCTTTGAACTCTTTACTTGTGGTGAGTCATAACATTAAATTTTATTTTTATGGGCTTTATTTGCTTTTTCCAGGGAAATTTTACAGTGCTAGTGTAACATATGATAAAGTGTTAATTTAGGGTTGCACCTTTAAAGTGGGCCAAAGTGGGGCATGGGGTGTGTGTGGCCAATATGACACTGACCACACCCTCTACTATGACACCACCATGGCAGTGATGAAGGAAATGTAGTTATGGGTACAACAGCTGGCTGGTTGGCTGCAGACGTGGCTACCTGGCTGGCTGGTTGGCTGCCGGAGTGGCTAGCTGGTTGGCTGGCTGCTCGAGTGGCTGGCTGGTTGGCTGTTGGAGTGGCTAGCTGGCTGGCTGTTGGTGTGGCTAGCTGGCTGGCTGTTGGTCACAAGTTGGTAGGTTGCCATCCTTGTGGTCATTGCTCAAGTTGTTCACATATACATAAAACTACTTGTTTCACTAGTAAAAATACTTCCAATGTTTATGATAGAAATTTTTTTGGCAATTGCAGCTCAACATGAGTGATTTATCTAGCTAGCTGCTTCTGTCAAGCTTTTTATGTGGGACAAACTTCTAGGCCTTTTAGGCTTAGAATCAGTGAAAACGTGAGCGATATTAGGACACACAAACAAACCAGTGCCCTATACAAGCATATCTGTAACCATCAGAAGGGTCTTTTTAGAATTACTATTATTGATTGCATTGTGCAGAAAAATAATGATTTAGCTGGATTACATCAGGTTTTGAATACTAAAGAAAAAAGTGGATTGTTAAACTGGGAGGGCTTTTTCCTCCTGGTTTAAATGAGCATTTTTGATTGCTTTATTTGTTTATTGTTCTGACTGGCCTCTGTCCTATTTACTACCTTATATATTAGTGGGCTGTATTTGAATGTAATGGTACTTGTTTATTTTTGTTACACTGAGGAAGGCTGTTAAGCCGAAACCGGTTTGTGCAGTTTGTTTTCATTGCCAGTATAATGTGTATGTTTTAAATACACTTATTTTCAGAACAGGATTTGTGCTGGCTCTTTTTTTTTCGTTCTCTTCAATAACTCTCACATGAACTATGACTGTGTCATATGTATACTTATGGTGGAAGGAGATGAATGCATGTGTGATGTAGTGAACCCTGGCTCTTGACAGGCAACTTACTATAATCCTCTCCTTGCACAGCCTGATGAGTAGTGCTTCAGTGTGTCTCACTATGGAGTCACCTATGAAAAAGATGTTTTGGATAGTGCTAAGGTTTGCCTTATTGACTTCTGAGTAGAGAGCTTGAGTCTTAGATACATGTTTCATGTCTCAGGATGCCCATTTCAACAAAGCTGGCTACAGAGATAGTTAGAAAGTGCTTGCCCATGGTTCAGATGCTAATTGTCATGGGCAGCAATGGGAGTGGCCTCAAGAGAGTTTAGAGTGGGTTTACTAAAGTTCTGAGTAAAAATTACTATCATGGTCAGCACACTGGCCAACAGCAAACAGCACAATTCAAAGATCTATAAGCAATCAGTGGCTTAGAAATGGCCTACTTTTTCCTATACTCTGGTAAAACTTTAAAACAAAGCAATTGTACTGGATACCAATAATTTCATATATGCTAGAAAAAGGGTACTGAATGAGAGGTAATAAAGTAAATTAATAGGAAGGGGCTAGCTACTAGAATACTAGGATGAGCAGATTTAAAAAATAAAGAAATATGGAAAAAAGGGAAAACTTTCTAGCTAGTGCACTGTGTACTAAACCAGACAGAAGATCAGAAGGGTAACTTTAGCTGTCCAACAGGAGGAACCTCCCAGTCTGACCTACTAGTTCCCAGCAATATAAGCACATAGGACAAGTCAGGGAAGAGTTACTAGAGATAACATGTAAGGGAAGGTAACTCAGGAGAAGTCCCAGTTGGCTGGGTGGACACTTGGTATTATGGATCTATGGAATACAATGGAAGGGAACACCTTACTTAAAGACTTTTGAAACTGACACTTTAGTGCTTACTGTGAATAGCAATGAGACAGGAGAGGGAAGAACTTTGGTAGTTAAACTACCATAGGAGGCGGAAAACAGATACAGTGGGTTTTAAAACCACATCACCCTCTATTTTACTGCATGGATAACTTCCCACCACAACCTGTGCACAAGTGTCTGCTACCTTTCGCTTCTCACTTACTCTAAGATTTCATCTGCCCAAACACTAAATTTCCTGGTCACCCTGTCGATTCATTTGCTTTAACTTGCTCTTACACCTCACTACACAGTTTTCATCAGTCTACAGTGCTCACTTTGCAAACATTTGGTACTTAGCACAGAGGGCTAAGGAGCTGAGCTGCTTCTTGTGGTACAGTGTTTGAATGACACCAGCCTTTGTGGGCCTTCTGTGCATCCCTGAGCAAGTCACTTAACCAAATGATGCTTTGGGAATTTGAATTAGGTTCCTTAATACTCTCCTGGACTACATGACAACATATGAATCTTCTGTGAGAATAAATTTTATAAAAGAAATTGACTGATTCAAGCAAATTTTATTCTCCTCAGGGTAATGGAGGTGCTGGAGTTTATTCAAGCAATACGGGGGGTACAAAGCAGAGAACCAATTCTGAATGAAACACCATTTCATTGCAAGAGCGCACACACACACTTATGGACAATTTAGAGATTTTTCAGTTTACCTAGTGGCATGTTTTTGGGAAGTGGGAACACACAGACAAAACCCACATGGACACAGTCAGGACAGATAGACTACAGAAAGAGATATGAGGCTGTGTGCATGTGCTGCCCTTAAAAAGAGAATGAGCATTACCATAAAATCATACAAAGATTCTTCTTGTACATAATACACTTTTCTTTTCTTTATATTACAGATAGTAGCCAGACCTTGCAATCACCCCTGTTTTGGAAGAGCATTCCTATTTTTCAGGCCTGATTTAGGATGTCTCTATTTTTGGAAGTATGCTCCTATTTTCAGGTTTGATATTTCCCTTCATACGATTTTCTGCATGTGATCTTTGAACCTGTCTAATACTTGAAAACCACACCACATGACCAACATACTAGTGGCAACAATAATTTAAAGCAAGAGCACACACTGTACATCTCCCTTTTTTCTGAAGCAAAAATGAATGACCTTGTATGAAGCCATTTTGCTATACAATTCATTAAAGCTTAGAGATTTTACACTCTTTCTTTGCTAATCTGCTTATATTTTTTCCATTATTGTCATCACTCTGTTTTTTAAACATGTTTTTGAGTAGTATCACACATTCTTACTGGAAGGAGGAAGAGCTGTGTGCTACCTGGTATTAAAATTGTGTGCTAATTAAATGTTCAGGTATTTTGCTGGATATTTTCAATTTTCAAGGGCCGTTGTTCCTACTTGCAGGTTAAGAGGTATGATAGTAGCATACATGAGTTTTATTTGAGAAGATGCCTTGTACTGCCTAGGTGTTTATTCTGTTATATGCATTGAAGTAAATCAAAAGTAATTAAAATGCAGTCTAGTATCAGTAGTAATCATTAAACACCATTCTAGTAGGGTAAAGGACGCTTTGACACCAGCCGATTTACCCCCGGACATTTTGACCACACAAAATATTACCTTTCCAACTTTTGTTAAATCAAAACTTAAAAAAAAACAGAAAAAAAAACATATAAACAGAAAGACATGAATCGAAACACGGCCGGGTTAAAATACTTTTAATAAGTAGTTAGCTCTTTCACAAGTAAACCAGTGGATTTTTATGTCATTTTTTTGTTAAATTACCACCTTAATATAGGAATATAAATTTTGCTGAATATCATATGAAGAGGGGATACTAGATTAGATACTTATATGTAGTTTTTTTTTGAGGAGTTATTAAACATTGGTTCATTTTATCAGCTATTTTAGATGCAATTCTTATAATACTGACATTATTTCATGCTTACTACTAGCTATTTAATGTGATTGGTAGGATTTTGGCTATGCATGATGCATGCACACACACTTAGCTTGTGTCTATCTAGTTTTATACCACACTAAAAATCTGATATACAATAGTTAAGTGAAATGTAGTGATATATTTGTTCCCCTTGTAAAAGAGAATATGTAATGGTATGTAGTATATTTATTGAGCTATCTATATCAGGAGAAATTTAGAATATATTTATGAACAAACGTGATATACATGTGGTAAGGTATTACTATAGATATGTAACCTGTATACATTTTGTAAATGGGTTTTATTAAATGCTATGCTGTGGAATAAAATCCCGGTCCATGTGAGGCAGAGCACCTCGCTGGCTCTGTTCAAGAGAAATCTTGACCTGTGGATGGGAGATCGTAGGTTTACCCCGGGAATCATCTCTGTGTCACTGCTGGACAGAGGCACAACAAACTAATGGGCACAGTATTTTTTCATATAAGGGGTGGCGTAAGCCACAAAACTTTGGGCTAGGCTTATAAATGCCTTAGGGCAGATAGCCTAGTATAAACCTATGAACCTATGAATATGTCTTTGAGATATTTAGATTATGAAAACATATATAAAAAGATTCTATTTGATAAGATTACAGAAATGACATCCCGGGCTGTGTACTACATGAACTACAATATGAACTGGCACCTCACCTAAGTGTCATGTTTAATCATAGCCTCACCTCAGGTTTCGTGCCCATTGAGTGGCGCAGAGCTACAGTTATCCCAATCCACAAGGGGGGATCCACCTTGGATCCCGGAAACTACCATCCCATCAGTCTGACAAGCCTTATCTGCAAGGCCATGGAGTGTATTATCATGAAACTTATAAACAAAGACATTGGCAACCTTCAAACACTGGACCCCACCCAGTTTGGGTTTGTGAAGGGCCGATCTTGTCTCCTGAACCTGATTGACTTCTTTGAATCAGTCTCCAGAGCCATGGACAAGGGTAAGGTGGTCCACACAGCCTATCTAGACCTTGCCAAGGCCTTTGACACCATCCCCCACTCTGGAATCATAGATAAACTTACTAAGTTGGGTATTAATCCCTATGTCACCCAATGGGTTGCTAAATGGCTTACTGATAGAACCCACACTGTAAAAGTAGCCAACTCCAAATCCAGCTTCAGACAAGTGACAAGTGGAGTGCCTCAGGGGTCAGTCCTGGGGCCGCTCTTGTTTGGCATCTACTTCTCTGAAGTACAGGTCAACACTAAGGGACTCTGGCTAACAAAGTTTGCAGATGACTGCAAACTGGGAGCCATTATTGAATCCCCAAATGATGTGGATACTCTACAAAAGGGCCTTACAGAAACAGATGCTTGGTGCCAGAGCCATGGGCTCAAGCTCAATGCCAAGAAATGTATTGTTATCCCTTTGGGAAAAACATGTATCCATGAATTACCATATAGGTGGCAGTACACTAAACACAGAAAGTGTGATAAGAGACTTAGGGACACAGGTGGACAGTGGTCTCACCTTCGATAACCACATCGCCACAACAGTCAGGAAATCCTTCTATGTGGCACACCTCATCACGAAGGGCTTTTCATCCAGAAAAAAGGAGGTCATTGTCTCACTATACTCATCCCTCATTAGACCCATTATAGAATACAACGCCCCATTTGGTATGTACCTCTCAAGACATCTGCAACAACTGGAAAGGCCTCAGAAATACCTCACTAAAAGAATCACAGGCCTAAAGCAGATGCCCTATGCTGTCCGCCTTAAAACTCCAGCTATACTCTGTCGCATATCGTCTACTCAGAGGTGATCTCTGCTTAACATACAAGGCCATGTCAAACCCAGAGCTGTTGGACATGCTACACTTAAAGAAATCCCAATCCCTCAGAGCTACACGCTCCAGGGATCTAAACCTTGTCATCGCAATAAACAAAACATGCTGGAGGGATAGGTTCCTGACCCAGAGACTCCCCAGACTCTGGAATAGATTGCCCATACATGTCAAGCAGAGTGCCTCTTTGGACCTCTTCAAGAGGAACCTTGACGATTGGATGGGAGAAAGGAAATTCACCCCAGGGATCACGTCAGTCACCTTGCTAGACAGGGGTCTAGGAAAGTAAATAATGTGGGAAGAAATAGCCAGGGAATTGTTATGGCTAGGCTTGTATAGGCCCTAGGGCTGATAGCCTAGTACCAACCTATGAACCTATGAACCTATGAAATAGACTTTTTATACATTTTGTATGGTTTATTTAAATTCCAAATACAAAGTTACATTTTATGGTCTGTTAAGCTTGTATATAGAAGTCACAAGCTTAGATGTACAGATGAAGAATCGTACACATAATTGCAAATGAATAATTTTACAAAGTGGTTAGATTTTTATTTATATTAAAATAGGTCTTTAATATTTAATGTTGAAGTTAGGTTTAAAGATTGTAGAGACGTGTGTAATTATTAGTAAGGTTACACAGTTTTAGAGGATTCACCTTTAAGAACTCCATTGGGTTACAAAGTAATTATGATGTAGCTGTCTTGTTA
This sequence comes from Protopterus annectens, assembly GCF_019279795.1. NCBI lineage: Eukaryota > Metazoa > Chordata > Ceratodontiformes > Protopteridae > Protopterus > Protopterus annectens. The sequence goes on along the minus strand of NC_056726.1, from coordinate 1,319,022,280 downwards.
AGATCAGACTTCTATTGGCATTGGTTACAAGACAAATTTTAAAATGTATAAAATGTTAATTATGTATGTGTTCTGTTTTGGTCTGAAAAAGCAAGTGGTTTACTTGTGAAAACGCTAACCAGTTATTAAAAGGATTTTAACTTGGCCATGTTTCGGTTTGTGTCTTTCTGTTTATATGTTTTTTGTATTGTTATTTGTTGTATAGACAACAAACCATTAATCCCAGTTGCTGGTGCTGATTTTTCTTTTTGGATATTTAAAACAAAACATATTTAATAAAGGAAATGGAAAAAATATGAGTTTTGTAGCTATGGTTTGAAAAACAAAATTACGGACATTATGAAAGGAAAATACATTTCTTATAAGTTTGTTTGTCTTTTCGGCTTTTCCCGGTTAGGGGTCGCCATAGCAGAACTCTGGTCCACTAATGATTGGCAGTAGATTTTTATGGTGCCGAGTTGCCAGCTCAACGCCCAACCTTCAACTAAGGCACGCCCATTTACGCATGTCTTTCGAACGCCACTCGACTGCAGGGAGGACATGCAGACGCCACACAGAAGGCACTTCAGCCAAGAATTGAACAGGAGAACCTCTTGCTGTGAGGCAACAACGCTACTGCTGCACCACCGCAGCTTAATACAAGTTTCTTATAAGTAACTAATGGAAACATTTTTCAAAAGAAATTATATAAAATACTACACATATACATAATATAAATGCATAGAAGTATTACAGTGACATTGAATTAAATATTAGATCGAAATGAATAATTAAACATGTTCATCGGTATCCATTAAAAGAAAAGCACGAACTACCTACAAAAGCACACATCACGTTAAACTAGAAAAGGAATTTACCTGTAATCATTTTATAAAAACACCAATGAAAAGGAGAACTAGCCACTCAAGTAAACTACAAAAATAGTCACATTAAAATATACATTAAAAGCAAAAATACTGAAAAGCAGACAGGAGCCTCTAGGCCAATTTATATTCTAATTACTTTTACTTTGTCTTGAGTGACCTTGAAAACATAAGTAAAAGTTGCAATTCCCACACAAACATCAAAAAAGAATATAAAATATTCAAATATCAAATAAACATACCATATAACGAGATGTGACAGGAATAATCTTCAGATAAAAAATAGTTAAATAATTAAATCCGAAAGAAGTATAGAAAAAAGAATCCCATGCAATAAAGACATACTAACAAAATAAACGTATCTACTGCCACCTACTGAATAAAATAGCATTAACATTAAAAAAAATAAAATATATTTTAAAATCACAGACTTATCAGTTTAATTATTGTGCACTTCATTAATTATTTTTATTTATGTATTTATGTATTTATTTAACATTTGTTAACCGAGAAAGTCCAACTTGGAACAAAGCCAATTTTCAGTGGAGGCCCGTGGAGAAATGTTCCAGATGCATGTCTTTCTAAATAATTAATTAACTAATACAGAAAAAGTAATTATTAACATTTATTTGGGGTCAAATAGTCCACTAAGTATTTCCACAGATAATAAATGTATACTCAAACATGAAAGTAATTACAATTGCATTGGGGTCGAATCGTCCATGGTCAAACTGTCCTGCTTCCTTCAAGCTCATACTGTATTAACAAAGTCCTTATGCTGTTCTGTACTGTAAACAAACTGTATCAGCATGTTAATGGCATAGAAGCCACTGTCCCCCTGTAGAAACAAGTACAAGGCAAACCCCAGAAACAAATTGCCATGGTGGAACAAGATATACAATAAAATGAAAAGAATGTTTGCCCAAATTAAGAATAATATCCAAAATGATACAGCCCTCATCAATAAATCAAACAAACAACTCATGTATTTAGTGAAATCCACCAAATCCCAATTTGAGGGAAAGTAGCCACCCGAGGTAAAGAAAACCACAAGGCTATTTTAGTTATGTTTGTCATCTCTGGAGCATAAAAGTGCAATGCACTGAGCTTACTGTGAACAATGTTCCCTTCACAGAAGCTGAAGATACAGCTAACCTTTTGGTGGATAAATTTAGCTCAGACTTTAACCCTCTCCCACCCTCATCTGTCCTACATGAAATACCTAAAACCAACCCACCCCAAACTATTACACAAGACCAAGTCTTGAAAACAGTCTCTAAATCAAAATATAATGCATTGATAGGTCCTGACAATATCTCTGGATGCATACTGAATAGTGTGAAGCACAATTTAGCCACCCCACCATTCCCCTTTAAGGGCACTGTTCATCCTTATCCCCCACATGTGTTTTGCACCATGTGAATAGAGGACAGCAATGGTTATTCTCCTGCACAAGGGAGGACCCTTATAGCCCCAGAAATTATAGGCTCATAAATGCAACCATACTCATATGCAAAGTCATGGAAAGAATTATCATGCAATTAATCAGTAAGGATACAGGGAACCTCCAAACATTTGACCCATCTCAGTGTGTATTATTCAAAGGCAGGTCATGCTTACTCAGTCTAGTGGACTTTTTGAAGAGGTCACAAAAGCTATAGACAAAGGTAGAAGGATTTGCCCAGCCTACCTAGACCTGGATAAGACTTTTGATACAATCCCCTACTCTGGCACAGTAGAAAAACTTAATTATAAATAAATCTCTATGTCACCAACTGGATTGCCAACTGGCTCACAGACAGAATGCAACAGATCAAAATAAGTGACTCTACCTCCACTAAAAGACCAATTAACATTGGGGTACCTCAGGACTTAATGTTGAGACCGCTGCTGTCTGGCATCTACTTCTCAGAATTTAAAGCCAATAAGGGGCTCTGACCAACCAAGTGGGTAGATCAATGCAAGCCAGGTACAGTTATCAAATCCCCAAAGACTTAGTCAGCTTATTGCAGACAAATAACTGGTGCTAGAATCATGGTCTAAAGCTAAATGCCCCAAAATGCATTATCATATCCGCTAAGAATTTGACTACCATGAGGAAATACTATATTGGTAATATATCCCAAAACTCAACCTAGTTGTTTGAGACCTAGGAACTTACTTGGACAGTGACATAACTTTTGACCAACATATGCCCACTGTGGTGAGGAAATCCTTCTAAATCATAAAGTTCATTAAAAAAGGAATTGATTCCAGGTCAAGATATGACATCGCCCCCCTTTATCTGGCCCTCATAAGGCCAGTCATTAAGTATAATGCCCCCTTAGTCATGTATCTGTCCAGACACTTGAAGCAGTTGCAACATACACTAATATATCTTACAAAAAGGATAGTAGGTTTAAACAATTTGCCCTACATGGACTACCTCAAGTCCTGTTGCATGGTCTCTTACAGACTGCTAAGAGGTGACCTGTGTCTGGCATACAAGGGTCTGACCCAAATTTGCTAGACCTACCACACATTAGAAAGTCAAATGTAATCAGAAACACTAATTGCAGGGTTCTAAACCTGTTCTGCAACATCAACAGAATGATTTGGAGGGACGGGTACATTTTACATAGGATACTACTGCTCTGGAATGGACTCCCCATCCATGTAAAACAAAGCTCATCCCTGTCCAAACTCAAGTGCAACTTGGCTCGATGTATGAGTAACATGAAATTTACACCAGCCTCCCCATATTACTAATTGATAGAGGCAACTCCTAAAATGATTTAACCCATGGCTGGGGACTTTCTAAATGTGTATGGTATGATCCTAGTAACTGCCACTAGAGATAATATAAATATAGTCCATAAATGGGTAAAGTTAATCTAAACACTAAACAAAATAAGTAATTCCAAGCACCAAACAGGAAGTTTGGCTAGGCTTAAAATGGCCCACATGGTTGTTAACCTAGTACTAACCTATTACCTTTTGAACCAAAACATGAAATGTCTCAATATGTGAAACATCAATTAATAGAATATCAATTTTAGGAGCCATGAAACTATTATTGTCTGTATTGTTCCAAAACACAAAAAGCAAACCAGGGCATAAAGAACTTTTTAGAGTAGGTTTACAAAGGCAGTTAGAGTTCAAATGCATAACTCAATTACAATTATCATAGCATCATAGGAAGTTACTAGACTATTGGTCCTGAGGCCCTTACAAGCCTAGCCAAGAATTTAGCCCACATTCCGACAAGTCAGCAGCCAATGCCCCTGTCCAGCAGGGACACAGGTGGAATCTCAAGGGCGTATTTTCTGTTCCCCATCCAGTTATCCAGGTTGCGTTTAAAAAATGTTAATGAGGTACTCTGCTTGATGTGGAGAGGGAGTCTATTCCACAGAAAGGGGAATCTCTAGGATACAAATCTGTCCCACCAAGTCCTACTGATATCAAAGACCAGGTTGAGGTCGCAAGTGCGGGTTACTCGAGTGGAACTTGACCTGCGGATATGCAGCAGTCCCATCAAGGCGAGGTCTGAGATTGCTTCGTATGCCAGATAGAGGTCACCTCAGAGGAGTCTGTATGAGACTGAGTAGAAGGACAGTGCTTTTAGCCTATGTCAGGTAGATATTTTAGGCCCTGGATTCTCCTGGTGAGGAACCTCTGTGGTCTCTCCAGCTGCTGCATGTGCTTTGTGAGGTATGTACCGAAAGGAGCATTGTACTTAATAATGGGTCTTTTAAGGGAAGATGGGTCTTATAAGGGAAGAATAAATTAAGTGGGCCATGTAGAAATCTTTTTATACAATGGAGGCAATATGGTGGTCAAAAGTCAGTTTGCTATCAACCTGGGTGCCCAAAGTCCCTCACTACTGATTGAGTGCTTAGGAACTTATTATTAATGTGATAATTTGTGGGGATGTCACTCTCCCTAAAGGGGATGATGATGCATTTTTTGGCATTCAGTTTGAGGCCATGTTTCCTGCACCAGTCATTTGTTTGGATGAGAACCTCTTGGAGAATGTCCACATCACTAGGGGAATTGATGACAATACCCAGCTTGCAGTCATCTGCAAACTTGGTGACCAATACCCCACTGGTTTTTGGCCTGCATGTCAGAAAGGTATATCCCAAACAACAGAGGCCCCAAGACCAATCCCTGGGGTACACCGTTCATTACGGGTCTACTGCTTGAAGTGGCTACCCCTATTTTGACTAGATGGGTTCAATCAGTGATCCAGTTTGCTACATATCTGGTAACATATGGATTGATGCCTATCTGAGAGAGTTTATCTATTGTACCTGAGTAGGGAATAGTATTGAAGGCTTTGGTCAGGTCAAGGTAAGTAGTGTGCACCATCTTCCCCTCGTCCATTGTTTTGGTGACTGTCTCAAAGAAGTCGACCAAATTTAACAGGCATGACCTTCCCTTGATGAAACCGAACTGTGTGGGATCAAGTGTTTGGAGGTTGCCAATGTCCTTTTTAATGAGGTCCATGCTCCATAGCCTTGCAGATCAGGCTAGTTAGGCTGATGGGTCTATAATTTCCTGGGTCGATGGATGTTCCACCTTTGTGCAAAGGGATGGTGGTGGCTGTCTTCCACTCAGCTGGGATGAAGCCAGTAATCAGGCTTTGGTTGATTAGGGTACCTAACGGTGCTGCAAGTTCCTCTCTGAGTTCATGTAGGATGCAGCCATGGAGGCTGTGTTTTTTGCTTTTGAGAGGGCAGTGATGATAAGGGGGGCAGATACTGGGGATGCCCTGATTTACTGACTGGGGGGAACAGAGGGATGAAGCTTGACAGCAGGTTGGCTACATCTACTGCACTTGTGTATGTGGTGTCCTTGACCACCAGTTCTGAACAGATCTGAGTGCTTCCTTTGAGACTGCGGACATATGTGAAGAAGGCCTTATGATTGTCTTTAATAGATGTGGCCAGTTTGGTCTCAAAGTTTGCTTTGGAGGATTTCACTAGTGCTCTTATTTGCTTGTTCAGGCTAATGAGAGATTGCTTCCAATTAGGCAACTGCTCCTTCTTGGTCCTGGACAGCAAATTTTCCTTTTATTATAGTTTATTTATTGCAGATGTCCACCAGACAGGTTTACTCTTCCTTGAGGAGGAGGATTTTGTCCTGTGGGGTATTCCTGATTCCGTTGCTCTACATAAATGCTCATATAGTACTTTTGGACATATGTGTCAGTTCCTATGGAGGAAAAGGGGGCTGTGAAGCTGTTTATACCTTCCCTCAGGTTGTTGTAATCAGCTTTGGAGAAGTTTTTTTGTTTCACCCTAGCTGGGGGGGGGGGAGATGGTGACTTTGAATGTGACCCCTTTGTAATCGGATCTTACCAGGGTGGATGACACTGTAAGGATACTGTCAAATCATGTTGGCTAGTACCAAGTCCAAGATATTTTCACCTCTTGTGGGGGTGTGATGAGCTGGTCCAAGGCATTTGCATTAACAAAATCAAGGAATCTCTGGGCATTTGTGTTTTGGCATAAGTGGTTGGATTGTTAAAGTTGCCCAGGAGCAGGGTAAATGATTGAATCTTTATAGATTTGAAGAGGTCCAGATAGGTGGAGTGGGCATCTTGAGTCAAACTTGGGGACCTGTAGCTAGCTATGATTTGAATAGGGGTCATACCTCTCAACTGTACAGATTTTTGCAGAATGTCCAGATTTTTGCCTCATGTTTTTATAAAATTGTGGTTTTCTGGCAAGTTAGTGGTAAATAATTTAAGATTTAAGTTATAAAATACTGACAGACATTTGTGTTCAGACTTCATACCCTTCATAAAATTCATGCTAAAACAAAACCTGATATTCTATCAATGTTCTAAGTTTGTAAGGGCAATGTTTCTAGAAACTGTCCCTATTTCTGGGCCTTTGTACCACTTTTATTTATGGCTTTGTCCAGATTTCTTCCTCTCAGAGGTTTAGAGGTATGATAGGGGTCTTGTTAATGGTTATCTGCACCTGGAGTGTCTCATGTGCATGACACTGCTTGACCAGCTTGGAGGTCTGTATGTTGGGGTTTGAATGTATGATAGCATGTGTAACCTGGTATGGCTAGGATGCTCTCTGCAGCTTTGAACCAGGTTTCTGTGACTGCACAAATATCAGCATCTTAAAGGGTTAAGAATGCTTGCAACGAGTGCAGTTTCATGTTTAGACTCCTAGCGTTTAGCAATATGACCTTTAATTTATGTTTTGATGAAATTATCATGTTGGTAGTTTTGACCTCTCATGGCACCCCAATTACCAAATTAGACTACAGGAATAAAAATACAATATACATATAAACAGTAAGCAATATGCATTGCATAGCTCTATCACATTTACCTTAAGTACAGTCACATGCCAAAAAAAAATATGATCTTGATATTAAAGAAATGTATTTAAACCCACAGCTCAAAATAAAAGACAGGCCAGCTTTTTCTAAGTGACACTGCATCAAAACAAAGTAGAAGTTAGTTAAGCCATGAAGCAAAACTATTAATCAGGCATGGCAAGAGATTCCGTATTCAAGGAACTTCTGAGCTACGAGCACTATTTCCATGGTAACCAAAAGTCCTGCACACTAGTATTTTAAAATAATATTGACATGTACTGTCACATGCACAGGCTATGTTTAAGGAGCAAGAAGAACCTACCCTAGAAGACAATGTAGTAAAGAAAATAAAGCCAGGGAAAGTGGCAGGCACAGATGAAGTCATGGCAGATATAGGTTCATAGGTTCATACTAGGCTATCTGTCCTAGGGCATTTATAAGCCTAGCCAGAGTGTGTTTGGCTTTTGCCACCCATTTTAAATGGATTTTGCTATGCCCTTTTTCGAGGTTAGTATAATGTGCCTCTGTCTAACAGTGACGCAGAAGTGATACCCAGGGTAAACCTACGATCTCCCATCCACTCATCAAGATTCCTCTTGAAGAGAGTCAATGAGGGACTCTGCCTAACCTGGACTGGGATTTTATTCCAGAGTGAAGGGAGCCTCTGGGTTATGAATCTGTCCCTCCAGCATGTCCTATTTATTTCAGTGCTGAGGTGTATGACAAAGATGCTGGTGCATTAGGGGATAAATGGCTTCCGAAGGTACTTTCAGCAGTATGGAGAAAATGGCATATCCCAGATGACTGAAGATCAAACGTTCAAGTGTCCGTGTATGAGAACAAAGGGAACATTTACAAGTATATGCAGCACAGATGCATCAAACGCCTGTCACAATGCATGAAAGTACTGGAAAGGGTGACTGATAAATGAATACATGGAATAGTGGAAAGTAAGATGGGAGATGAACAGTCCACATTCAAATCAGGATGCAGTACAACTTTCTCAGTCTTTGACAAAGTGAGAGAGATGGTGGAAAAGAAATTGGAGATTGAGGAAAAAGTCCATTTGGGGTTTCCTGCACTTGGAGAAGCTTATGACAGGGCACAAAGAACGCTCATTTGAACAGTTCTGGAATAAGTCAAGTCTAGGCAGTATTGACAGAAATTGTGCAGGCTGTGTACAGTGACCCAATAACACAAATAGGTTGTCAGTGAAAGTGGGTGTGTTGGTATTGGACTGCAAAGCGGTTGGAGGGGACAGAGAAAGAAAGTTGCTTTATGCAAAATGTGGCATTACAAGCACAGCCAGAACAGAAACTGCAGCAAATGACAGGGGACTGGAATGTAAAACAAAAGGCGCATAGGATAAAACTGCATATAGAAAAGGCAGCAGTCATAAAAGCAAATGAGGAAATCAGAAGAAGATGAAAACTGACAGAAGGGAAACAGTGGAGTACATTTCAACTGAAAAACAAACAAATCTGCTAGAGGAAAAAATATAAAAAATAAAAAACATACAATAAGCTGGTTGCATAAGTGTGCACACCCGTAAAGTAATACTTTGTTGAAGCACCTTTTGATTTAATTACAACATTCAGTCTTCTTGGGTCCACACCTGCCATCAATTAAAGAGACTCTGATTAACCCCAAATAAACTTCAGCTGTCCTGGTAGGATTTTCTTGACATTTACTCAGTTGCCTGCTACAGTAAAAGCCATGGTTTGCAGAGAGCTTACAAAGCATCAAAGGGATCTCATTGTTGAAAGGTATCAGTCAAGAGAGGGGTACAAAAAATTTCCACAGCATTGGCTATACCATGGAACACAGTGAAGACAGTCATCAAAAAGTGGAGAAAATATGGGACAACAGCGACGTTGCAAAGAACTGGATGCCCCTCCAAAATTGATGAAAATACAAGACAAAAACTGGTCAGGGAGGCTGCCAAGAGACCTACAGCAATACTGAAGGAGATGCAGGCTTCTGGCAAGTACTGGTTTTGTACTACATGTGACAACAATCTCCCGTATTCTCCATATGTCTGGGCTAAGGGGTAGGGTTGCAAGACGAAAGCCTTTTCTTATATAGAGAAACATCCAGGCTTGGCTAAAATTTGTAAAACAATACATCAAGTCTCCCAAAAGCATGTGGGAAAGCATGTTATGGTCTGATGAGACGAAAGTTGAACTTTTTGGCCACAATTCCAAAAGCTACATTTGGCACAAAAATAACACTTCACATCACCAAAAGAACACCATCCCCACGGTGAAGCATGGTGGTGGCTTTGGGGTTGCTTTTCTTCAGCTGGAACTGGGGCTTTAGTCAAGGTGGAGGGAATTATGAACAGTTCCAAATACCAGTAACTGATGAAGAAGAATTTCACCTTTCAACACGACAATGACTGCAAGCATACATCCAAATCAACAAAAGAATGGCTTCACCAGAAGAAAATTAAAGTTTTGGAATGGCCCAGCCAGAGCTCAGTCCTAAATCCAATAGAAAATCTGTAGGGTGATCTGAAGAGGGCTGTGCACAAAAGATGTTCTCGCAATCTGACAGATTTGGAGAACTTTTGCAAGGAAGAGTGGGCAAGTATTGCCAAGTCAAGATATGCCATGCTGATAAGACTCCTACCCAAGAAGAATGATGTATTAATTACTGAATGCTGTAATTAAATCCAAAGATGCTTCAACAAAGTATTAGTTTAAGGGTGTGCACACTTATGCAACTAGCTTACTGTGCGTTTTTTATTTTTTATATTATTTCCCCTAACAGATTTGTTCATTTTTCACTTGAATTGTATAGGTTATAGGTCACATTAAAGGTGGGAAAAGTTTGAAATGATTTATTGTGGTCTAATTTTTTTATATCACAAAAACCTGGCATTTTATCAGGAGTGTATAAACCTTTTATATCCACTATATGTGTATGTGTATGTATGTGTGTTTGTGTGTGTGTGTGTGTGTGTGTATATATATATATATATATATATATATATATATATATATATAGATATAGATATAGATATAGATATATATATATATATTTACATAGAGTTGAAAACATGAAAGTCAACACCACACTATGCATGAAATAAGGCAATTTCAATAAAAAAAAAAAGTAAACATTGTTTTATAGTTTTTAGCAGGTCGGCACCCCCCCACACACACACACACACACATACGCTACTAAGTATATATATATATATATATATATATATATATATATACTAACTCCAAGATTGCACAATCCCTAGGGAAAGGGAATATTCCCCTACCCGGGGGTTATCAATCTTGCACAGCTGTCAATCAACTGCTAGTCGACTAGACAGCTGTCAACATTGCCACCTATATATATTCACACACATAAACTCTTAGGGTGCACCTCAGTTCATTTAGAAACCTATGACTTCTAGAACCCCACTAGCCCTAGATTTGTGGCTTCATTCAGTTATTTTTCTCCATACTTACTCCACTGTAGTCCTAGCCAGTTATGGTGTGTCAAAAGTATGGGTGGAAAGCTCAAAAGGAAGACAAACTAAAAATACAAAAAAAAATCAATCTGGATGGCATGGAGCCAGCATCTGTGGCATGGGAAAGCTACTGGGGAGATGTATGGGGGACCAATGTACACTGGAGGACCCATGGAGTCCTTTGTCTAGGGCTCCATTTCACTTAAAGGCTGGCCTTGTTGTCTGCAGTCAGGTATTTGAGTTGTAAATAATCCTTAAAGTAGTCATGATGAGTGGTTTCTGAGGCAATCTGTGTCTGAAAGTGACTAACTTCATCTGTCATTTAATCACAGGTAATATTCATTGACATGTCATAATAGAGACCCACTCCATTTCAATTTACCCCACCCATTCAGTTGCCCCTGCCACTCTTACCCGGTTAGAAGTCACCAGCCACCACTGTTTGTAACACTACTATCATATGAAGGAGACTGATTTGGATATAACTGAAAATAATTATAGCTAATCCCTGAAACTTGAAAGATTACAGGATGGCACCACAGCCATGCCAAAATCTGTCCCTTACACTGAGGTTCTAGCTGCTTGTATTTTCTGAAAGGATGTTCCAAGTGAAAACATTCCTGAACTATGCTGCAGCCCTTGAAGAATGAGCTCTAAAAGGGCTTTGAATGTTTGTTTTCAATGGTATATACCTTTAAATGTTAGACAGATCAGAGACAGGAAATAAATGTACAATTTGACACCCTTTGTCTAGAAAGTCATCACATTAAAGAACTCATGAAGGCTATTCAAACATCTAAATTCTACAAGACAAGTAATACAAATGCTACATATTGTTAGAAGTAAGAAAAGTTTGTTTTTTGAGTTATTCTATAAAACAGGAATATAATTAACATTTCAGATTTAATTTGATTTTACATGTAGTCTCTCCATTTTAATTTTTACTCCTGCAGTTTTGTGACAGGCCATCACGATATTGCTTGCCCTTGAAGAAAATGTGGTTCACTTGCAACCACCAAGAATTCTCTTATAGCAAGACAATATAGCAAATAACTGGAAGCCTTACTGAGTGGACTACTTAAGGAACCTGAAAAAGTATAGTGTACCGTATTTCTACACCTTGCAGGAGAAACGCCCTTGAAGATAATACCTTTACATTTGAAAAAGAGTACCAACATTAAAGGAGAACTCCAGGAATTATTTATAGTCAAAAAAGTCTGCCACTTACTCTTGCAGAAACAAGGGACACAAAAGCTTTAGATGCTTTTAACACTCAACCACAGAACAGTGCCAAAGATTGAACTTGTTTTGTTGCATGATTCATTGAGTGAGAGAACAGCGTGTGGTACAAGAAATTATAAGAAAACAGGCACATTTTTAAGAGAAGCAGGCCTGCCCTTATGTGAAGCTGTGGATGTGTACAGACTGTGTTTAAGAGAAGCAGACACATCCTTATCTGAAGCTATGAACATGAGCAGAGTGAATGAAATTACATGTACAGTTAAAGAAGTTAACTGAATAAATGGGATTATAAGACAGTAAACATGAGTCAGACTGAGAACACACAATACTAATAGTGACAAGAAAGAGAGCTGCAAGGCGTACAGGAAATGTGGTGCTGTTGAAATTCAAACCACAGGTAACAGGCTTGGTAATAATCGTAACATGAAAGTGTCCAACATTTTATCAATTTTGTAGAAGTTCTAGTATGGATTATTTTATCAAAGATATATAAAGATACATCAAAGTGTTCAGAAGAGTCTTCTATCTTATTACGGTAAATATGAAAAGAAACTAACTGTAGTGGCTTCCCTACTCTTGGTCAAGTGTAACCTGGGTGAAGCTGCCACTCATTGAGCACACTTCCACAAGCTGCATCTCATGAATTGGTGCTTGCCATTGAGAATCACTACTGGCACAGTCTCTATTAGTGTGCCAACAGTGAATCACAGTTTTTTGGGCAACCACAATTAGTATGTATAGATATAAATAAGGAAATGTGGGGCATAGTAATCCAACATATGGGGCTTGCCTCCTGCAAAAAAAAAAAAGTTTGTGTTACTTGAGTCTAGTTGAAATGCCAACAAGAAGGTTTCATCTGGTTAAAGCTTTGACTAGGCTGTAACTTGGCAAATGTTATGGAGCTGGTACTATTAAATGGGACAACTGATTCAGTAGAAAAATAAGTTATGTTCTTACCATAACATTCCATCTGTGTTGTCAATCTTCATTCATTCTTAACAGTTGGGTCTCGATTCTGTCCTCAGAACTTATTTGGCTATTGTAACAAGCTTGTGTCAGCCAGAAACTCTGGAGCTAAGGTTACCCATAGTGCTCGTCTTCCCTTCCCTTTAAATAGAGTTTGCCCATAGAAATCAAAAAGCGGAAGCTTTGTCTGAGCAACTGCCCTACTACTGACCCAGGATTAGTTCCAAACCTCCAGGAGCGTTTGGCGGGGGTAGGAGAGTGGGATGTCAAGAATGAATGAAGAGCCAACACACGATAACACAACCCCAGGTGAGCAGCGTTCCCGTTACCAAACGTAAAATAAAAGTCCAACAACTCATAAACGGAAACAGGAACAAGAACGGCTACACAGATAACCAATAACTCTCAAGGAGTAAAATATAAAATAACTCTAAACTCTCAAAATAGCGAACGTTCTTTATTTAACACAGTTAGCGCTTTCACCAACTCGGCTTCATCAGACTGTATCAGAATGAAATATCACAGTCAGTTAAATAACACACTCAATTAATCAATCACAGTCATTAAGCATAATATTTCAATTAACAATTTAAAATACTAAAAACATTTAATCTAAAAATAATCTAAAAACATATGTTAAGAAAGTTTTCCATATATATGAAAGCACATACTTATTTATTTAATTGAAAAACTTTTCATATATAATTACAAGCCTTACCATATATTATTTGTTATTTCTTTACCCCTTTTTTAAGCCTTCTCTTTTTCAAAATAGTTTGTAGGCTAACTTTGTCATTCAAACCAGGTGGATAATCTGCTCTGAGGCGTATTATCCATCTCAGTTCGATTTCTAAGGTAAAATTCTCTAAGTCCCCACCTCTAAGACTAGTATTGATTTGTTGTATAACGAAAAATGTGAACTTATGGAAGGAACCTGCCATTCTACAATGCCTAGCTAAAGCATTATGTTCCTGTCCTGTACGTATCTGGTATAAATGTTCCCTTATCCGTAGTCTAAATTCCCTATTGGTCTTGCCTAGGTAAAATGCAGTGCATGCATCGCACTGAGCCAAATATATCACATTAATACTTCTACAATTAGTACCTGTCAAAAAAAGGAATTCTTTGTCAACATTTGGAGGCTTAAATGAATGGTCCATATTTATATAGCTGCACTGGTTACACCTTTGGCAAGGAATAGTATTGTAGGGCATAATTCCTTGTTCTTTAACAGGTTTATGACAGAGCAACCTCTTTAAATTCTTTTTATTCTTGTATTTAAATCTAGGCCTACTCCCTACTAACTCCATAATTTCTTCTTCTGCTTCTAACACATCCCATCGTTTTTGTATAATTTTTCTAATGTTACCTACATCACTAGTAAAATAAATAGGAAAACTCATAAAATCTTCCTTGGTATTATTGTTATTAGTTACCTTTACAGCCACTTCATGATCTGAAGGGTTATGTCTACTGGAAAAATATGGACAAGCTTTAGTGCCCCTTAGTCTAACAGAGGTCTCAATGGCTTTCTCAACCTCACTTCTGCCATATGACCTATCCTGTAACCTGTGGCTTAATCCTTCTAACTCATCTCTAAAACCCTCCTCCGTAGGATTCAACCTAGATGCTCTCAGGGACTGACTTAAGGCCACGTTCTCAAAGACATGCCTGGGATGCATACTAGTCCTATGCAGGAGTGTATTTCTATAACATTTCTTCCTATGAACTGAAGTATTTACTATTCCATTACTCAACCTCATAATATTGACATCTAAAAAGGAAATATAGTCCCTGGGCGAGTTAGAAGTAAATTTCAAAAAATCCACTGACTGGTTTATAAAGACCTCAAATTCCTTTAATTCCATCTCACTTCCTCTCCAAACCAGGAAGAGGTCATCTACAAACCTTTTGTAAAAATTAACATGTTGTTTAAACAACTTTGATGTAAAAAGCACTTCCTTCTCCCAGTCTGCCATAACAATGTTGGCGTAGCTATTGGCACAACTAGTGCCCATAGCCACGCCATCATTCTGAATATATATGTCCTTTCCAAAAATGAAGACATTATTTTCCAAGATGGTTTCTAAAAAGAGTGCTATTAAATCTACCAACTTACTATCCAATGAAGCATGTCTCTTGAAATAATTCATTACCCATGCAATTCCTCTATCATTAGGTATAACTGTGAACAAACTGTTCACATCAAATGTGACTAGAATATATTCATCTTTTTCATCTAATATAGAAATATATTCATAAAAATCCAATAGAAATTCCTTACTATCCTTTAGAATACTGGGATTATTTTCTACAATGGGCCTCAAATAATATTCAACAAATAAAGAAAAGGGTTCAGTTAACCAGCCTTGCCCCGATACTATGGGTCGCATCGGGGGATCGTTCAAATTTTTATGGACTTTGGGAAGGCCTTTTAAGACTGGTATAAGTGGATTCTCAACCTTCAAATATTTAGATGTAGTTTTATCAATGATATTACTTTTAAATAAATCATCAATCATATCATGCACATGGTGTACTCTTACCACCACATCCTCTCTATTCAGTTTTCTGTAAGACTTTTCATCGTATAACAAAAGGTTCACATTATTTATATAATGCTCATCATCCATTAACACAATGGGCCCGCCTTTGTCCGCAGATGTAATAATGATAGAATTATCATTTTTTAAACTATCCAAGGCTTGTTTTTGTATTGAATTTAAATTGTTCCTATTATAAACTCTCTTGGTGTTACTATTGTAGTAATTGTAGAAATCATTCTCAATAAATCTTGAAAATGTATCTAAAACAGGATGTAACACAAGAACATATGTGCTGGTTGGTTTAAAGACTTGCAACATATCGCTTTTCTCACTACTCCCATAATCTAATCTAAGCTGTACATTTTGTATGAATAGCTTCACATCAATAACAGAATCAGATATCTCACTTTTCTGGCTGGAAATGAAGGTTAAACATCTACTGAGTACCTGTTCTTCATATGTGTTTAACCGCCTGTGAGACAGATTAATCACAACTGATTCATCTTTTTCCCCCATATTTTCTTTAATGTAGGGCCTTCTACTTCTGTTTCTGATGTCTTCCGTTTTTGTCGGCCCCGACTCATAGACCGAGTCCTTCCTCTGAAACGGGATGTCTGTATGGGGAAAGGGGTAGTTAAAGTATTAAAACTTCCAACCCCCTCTTGGTTGGGAACATTAACTGTATTCTTACTTCTCACAACTATATCATTCCCTACTTCAACATCCAAATTACCAGTATTATCCTTCACTGTATTACATTCAGGCATAACAGAGGCAATGCTAGTCTGCTTCTGCTTATTGTTAATTACTACATGATATAAATTCCGATTATTGATGTCATCATTAACAGCAGTGTTTGATTCACATACATCTAATACTGTATTATTATTATAATTTAACACGTTCTGTCCTCCAGTCACGTTTTCTTTTAAATTAAAATTACCAGTCATGTTCCTATTTGAACTGTTCGTAGTATTACCAACTCTCGGCCAAGAGAAAACCTGACCCAATTTAAAATCATTAAGGTCCCGTTCAATTTTACTCTTCTTTAAGTCTAGTAAGCGTCTCTCAAACATGCATACATTGTCCATGAGTCTATCAATCCCCGTAGCAGCTTTAGGAGACAAATACTTGGAAATGATAGATTCATGCAATTTAGTCACTTTTACTCTCAACGCATCTTCTTCAGGTTTGTGAAAGTCTATTAACAGCTTCATGTAACTGAAGCTTAGTTCCATATTTAACTTTTGCCGCGTAATAACAAATCAGGGAAGTGATTACCTGACATTGGCATCTTCAATATTCTAAGACCTCGAGGAATAATCCGTTTTTTCAGGCAGGCCTCAAAGTGCTGTCTTTGTAACTGTAACTTTTTTAACTTTATAGATTCCATCTCCAGCTCATTCAGCTCCTTCGATAGTGAAATTAAATCCACCGCGTTATCCCCTTCGGATCCACGCTTCTCCTCAGGCTCATAAAAAAGCAGCAAGTTCTCTTCCCCTGCTATGCATTCACGGAACTTCCCCAATCTGTTGTCAGCTCGTACAATCACTTCTGGTGTGTACGCTAGTTCTATTTCGTCACCTCCTGTGTAAGCCATGCCCTCAGCCTGGAACGAAAACATCAAGATAATCCAACACATGATAACACAACCCCAGGTGAGCAGCGTTCCCGTTACCAAACGTAAAATAAAAGTCCAACAACTCATAAATGGAAACAGGAACAAGAACGGCTACACAGATAGCCAATAACTCTCAAGGAGTAAAATATAAAATGCTTTAGCTAGGCATTGTAGAATGGCAGGTTACTTCCATAAGTTCACATTTTTCGTTATACAACAAATCAATACTAGTCTTAGAGGTGGGGACTTAGAGAATTTTACCTTAGAAATCGAACTGAGATGGATAATACGCCTCAGAGCAGATTATCCACCCGGTTTGAATGACAAATTTAGCCTACAAACTATTTTGAAAAAGAGAAGGCTTAAAAAAGGGGTAAAGAAATAACAAATAATATATGGTAAGGCTTGTAATTATATATGAAAAGTTTTTCAATTAAATAAATAAGTATGTGCTTTCATATATATGGAAAACTTTCTTAACATATGTTTTTAGATTATTTTTAGATTAAATGTTTTTAGTATTTTAAATTGTTAATTGAAATATTATGCTTAATGACTGTGATTGATTAATTGAGTGTGTTATTTAACTGACTGTGATATTTCATTCTGATACAGTCTGATGAAGCCGAGTTGGTGAAAGCGCTAACTGTGTTAAATAAAGAACGTTCGCTATTTTGAGAGTTTAGAGTTATTTTATATTTTACTCCTTGAGAGTTATTGGTTATCTGTGTAGCCGTTCTTGTTCCGGTAATGAATGAAGAGCGACAACATAGATGAAATGTTATGGTAAGAACATAACTTCTTTATCTGATGTTGTCAATCTTCATTCATTCATGACAGTTGGGAAACAGTCCCTAGCTACGTTATGTCCTGGGAGGCCCTATGGAAGGATGTTCCTGAGCACCACACAGCCAAAGGATGCTCTTCCCCTGGAGACCATATCCAATTTGCAATGAATGATAAAGGTATGATGGGTAACCCACATAGCTGCTGCGCAAATGTCCCACATAGCTGCTGCGCAAATGTCATCCATGGAGGCTGTAGAATGAAAGATCACTGAAGTGGAAACTGATATGGTAGAGTGAGCCTTGACTTTAGTTGATAAACTCATTTTATTTTGATGATAAACAAAGGTGATACAATCTCTCAACCATTTTGACAGGGTGATTTTGGAAACTGGTTTGCCTAGTTGATGACCTGAAAAGGACAGGAACAGCTGGTCCAATTTTTTGAAGGATTTTGTTCTGTCCAAGTAAAACTGTAATTGTCTGTGTACATCCAGCAAATGCAAACGATATTCTCCTTTGCTTGAAAAATTCAGGAAGAAAACTGGCAGGTCAATGGATTGGTTAATATTTGAGTCTGAGACAACTGTGGATATAAAGGAGGGGTTAGTCTTAAGGGATACTCTCTATGAAAAATGATGCATCAACACTTTTACACACAAGGCCTGCAATTCTGATATTTTCCTGGATGAAGTGATGGCTACCAGGAATAAGGTCTTCCAAGATAAAAATTTTATATCACAGGTGGCTGCCGGCTCAAAGGGTCGGTGAGTCAAAGCTTGTAAGATTAATGTCAAATTTCAAGGTTCAATGGGCTCTTTAAAATGTGGCTTTAACTGCATAACTCCCTTTAGGAAGGTTTTTACAGAGTTGGTGAGATATCAGGGGAAAAATCATCAAAGCCATTATGGATATTTGAAATAGCTGCCAAATGAACTCTAATAGTAGAAGCTGAAGCTCCTGATTGGAGTAAAGCTGACAAATATTCCAACACCTTATTAATTGAGGCTGAAAAGGGGTCAAGCCCTTCTCCTTGAGACCAGATCACAATCTGTTCCATTTACTAAGATAAAGTTTCCTGGTGGACAGTTTATGGGAAGCCAGAATTATCTTTTGTACTGGGTAAGACAGGTCATTCTGCCTGGCAATTACTGGAAGTGGAGGTACCAAGGGGTCAGCTTGAGAGTTGGTTGGTTGGGATGGACCAGCCCCTGCGGATGGAACAGGAGTCCCAGAGTTGGGTCCAGAGTCCACTGACAGTGAACTATGTGAGGCCAAAGAAAGGGCAAACAGGGTACAAAGAGCACAATGTGTCGCTGTTGCATTTGTGGTTCATGGGAGATGCAAACAGATAGTAGCAAGGCTGATCCCGATGACGAAAGATCTCTGTTGCTACTATGGGCTTGAGAGACCACCTGTGAAGCAAGAAAATGCATTTGTTCAGTTTGTCCGTAATCACATTAAAATTCCTGAGAATGTGCAAATCGACAAAGAAAAACAATAAAGGCTGATTAGAGGAGCTGTTGGTCCTGTTTCTTTTCAGTGTTTGGCTTTGTCAATTTGTGGTTCTAAGTTTTTTATTGTGTCCCGGGAATGTGTATTGCTATCAGAAAGTGGTTGGAGGTGATCGCCCATTGCCATACTCTCAGGGTTTCCTGACATAACAAACAGGACCTAGTTTCTCCCTGTTTGTTGATGTACCAGATGACAGACATGTTGACTGATTGGATAGCAATTGTCTCCAATGGAAGGGCAGATTGGAATGCTTGCAACGCTAAAAGCACTGCCCTCAGTTCTAGGATGTTTATATGCAAATTGGTCTTTAAGGGGGACCAAGTGCCTTGGACTGTCTTTCCCTGAAAATGCACCACCACCCCATCAGGGATGCATCTGTGGTCATTATGGCCTTGGGGTGAAAAATGGTGACTCCATAACTCATCTTCTGGCTTCATCCACTAATTCAGATCCTGCTTGCATCAATTTGTTATACAGATTGGATAAGACATGGGGTGAGTTAACAGATACCACTGTGACACTAGAAGCCATTGAAACAGCCTCATGTGGAATCTTGCCAGGGGAACTAGGATGATTCTCGCTGCCATTGACCCTAGTAGTTGTAAGTCTAAGTGAGCTGGAACTATGTCTTGAGAGAGTATCGCTTGGAGCTGTGACCTTCACCTTTGTAATCTGTAAAGAGGTAGAGCAACCAGACAGGATCTTGTGTTGAATGTTGCTCCAATGAATTCTAAGCTTTGAGTGGGTACTAGTTTTGACTATTCTTTGTTTATTGAAATGCCTAAGAGCTCTACCAGTTCTAGAGTGTAGTATAAGGTGTGAAGCAGTAGATGCCTGGTGGGGGCGGTAAGGAGTCAATCATCTAAATATGGAAACACCCGGAATCCTTGCAGTCTCAGATGAGCCTCTACCACTACCATACATTTGGTGAACACCCTGGGGGCTGTGATGAGACCAAAGTGCAGTGCGTGATATTGGTAATGCTTGGCTCTCAGCCAGAAGTGTAGATATCGTCTGAAGCACTTGTCCACTTTTATGTGGAAAATTGCATCGTAAAGATCTATATAGCACATCCAATCGTCTTTCTCCAGAAAAGGAAGGATAGACTGAACTGTGGCCATCCAGAATTTTGTCTGATTGACAAACTTGTTCAAAATACTGAGGTCTAGAATCGGCCTCCAGTCCACCTGTCCTTTTTGGCACTAAAAAGAATCTGGAGTAAAATCCGGATCCTACTTGGTCTGGTGGGACTGTTTGGAACACTGGGGATTCATCTTTGCAGCCTTGGATAAAGATTGAAGGGGATATGGTAACCCTTGTCTGCACCCAAGAATTTGATGTTATTGAATGGCAGGCCAAGTGGTGCAGAGAGAACCCTCCCCTGACTGCCTCCAGAGGTAAGCAATCGGGCCATTCCTCAGGCTCGTTGATCGGGTTGCCCAGAGAAAGAATCTCTGGAAACCTGGTTATTCGACCCCCCTCTGCCATGGGAGGGGTGTCTTCCTGATGCGTTCCCCCCTCTGCCTCAGGGATTAAACTCACAACGTGTATCCCAAAAAGACCCTTGGGACTTTCTGAACCACATCTTTTCACTCCTCTGATTTCTGGAATAGGGTTGTTGAGGAGTGAAAAACTGTATGCCCACAGCAGAAAGGATCTTTCTGACCTTTTCACAACTGGCTGTCTCTTTAACTTTTGGGTCAAACAAGGAGGAAGCATCAATGGGAGCACTGACGAAGGAAGACTTGAAGGGATCTGCGAAGTCACACAAGTGCATCCAGGCATGACATCTCATGACAATGCCTGCATCCACTGCTCTGCTATCCCCTTCAGTTGTATGTGCAATTAACCACATGGAGGAGTTAGAGATAGACTCTAGGGTCACAGGCTGGGAGGCAACCTTGTCACGTACCTCGCCAGACACTGCTCCTGCTAGGGTTCCTGAGAGTTCAGTGATGAGGTCCCTTTTGAAGACAGGTAAAATGTGCCAAATAATTCAACGACCATATAGCAAAGGTAATTTAAACATAAACCCGCTTCTCTAATCTGTCCAACATCCAAGATTCTCAGTTTGGAGGATGGACAGTAGGACTCTTCTCTGCGAGTTCCTTCTTTGTGGCCACCGCCACCACCATAGCATCTGCCACTAAACCCTTGGACCAGTGGGGTTGATCCTCTGGGATAGACTATTTTGTCAGATCTCCAGGGGATTGGCTCTACAGTGTCAGGGGCCTTCTTAGCACACTGCAAGATGAGCTTGACTAACTCATCTGCGGGTGGGGTCATCCAGGAAGTAGAAGGTTGAGCAAGGAAAGCCTGCAAGAAGACAGATTCCTCACAGGAAGGGTTGGTGGGCTTCCAGTCACCCCTCTGCTTTAAGATTTCTAGGATATCTCCAAAGGAGACATCATCAGGGGGCGACTGTATGCACCCTTTCCCTTTATCCTAGTCTGTATCCTCAGTTAGAGATTCTTCCGGAGAATCAACATTCTTCCTTTTGCATGATCTCTTACGGGGTGGCTCATCAGGGGGGAGGTCTGAAGAGGACTCTGAGGAGAGGAGATGGTACCCTGCAGTAGGGTGTCTTGCTGCTCCCTTGTCCCCTGTCCCAATGTAGTAGACTGTGACTGCTGTGAACCAGAGGACACATAGATGTGACATTTCAAGCGTCAAAGGTGCCATCTGTGAGCCTGCTGAGGTGAGCGCTCTCTCCATAATCTGACAGGCAGGCCCACCTAGCTGTGATGAAACCAAATTGGGTTAGGTCCAGTGTCTGAAGATTTCCTATGCCATTGTTAATCATTTCCATAATAATTCTTTCCATGGCTTTGCACATGAGACTAATTAAACTAATGGATTCATTGAAAGTCTATCCTTGTGCAGAGGGATGACCATTGCAGTCTTCCATTCTTGTGGCATGAAGCCTGTGGGGAGGCTATGGTTGAATATAGGCCCTGATAGGACAGATTTTAGGTTATTAAGGAGGCATCCTGGGATATTACACAAGGATAAAAGCACAGAAATTCCTGGACTTTGTCAATACAAAAACCCTAGTAAAAAAACTTCCAGAGGAGGAAAGCCTGCCAAAAAAAAGCCCAGTACTTCAACTAAAACCAAGAGATTTTATTAAGCGCTTTCGTCCTGTGTCAGCTAGGACTTCTTCAGGTACAAAAACCCTGGAATAATTAGTCAGAGTATCCACTAAGGGGAATAACATATTGGATCTTGCCACTGCTGATATGGGAGCATCCTTGCAGTGTCCTTTATGTATCTTCATCACTTGTTAGGCCTGACAGCAGTGAGTCACCTTCAAAATAAAATTGAAACTGGAGATCCCTTCTTCACAAGGTACCTTTAGAAATTTCTTTCAAGACAAAATACCTACTCTTAGTGACATATTGCAAGCTTCAAATCCCAACCAAACCCCCACTAAATATGTGGAAACATACACAACCACACTACACCAGCATGTAAATAGCTGCATAGATGCAGCTGTACCCTGTAGGACCAAGCACATGGGAAACCCCAGAAACAAGCCCACAGGGAGGAACCATTTCACCAAGCTTTATAATAAAAGGGAAATAATTTTGACCACAAGAGTAATTCCCAGAATGTTATAGCCCTTGCCACTGAAATAAACAATCTTAGGAGTTTAGTAAAATGCACCAAAGTTAAGTTTGAGGATAAAATGCTACCCAAGCTGTGACGCCCATACACTGGCCCAGTAATCAAGGAGCCTCAATTCTCACCACTAGCAACAGTGAGGGATGTACACAGTGGGAGGGTGACAAGTGCACACACAGTAAAGTGCAATTTCCCTTAAGAGCACACAGAGATCACAATCAGTCTGGGGGCTGGTTTCTCCCTCTTTCTCCAGCTCCCAAATAATACTCCCAACTGGCACAGCTACAGGGTTAAGATCTCAGCTGAGGGGTCAAGCCAAGACTTCCAGCACCCTCTCTGTCCAGCCAGTGTTTCATGTCCCTGCCCAAGTAGCTGACATACATACAAACACACACACAGATTTGATGTATATAGAAACACACGGAAACTCCTGGGGAAGGCTGGCACAGGTTTACTAGCTATGCCCCCTTCTGTCCAGCCTATAAGGTAGTTATCACTGCCACCAACCCCTCTTTATCAGCTACCTAAGACCCTTACAAAGGATGAGCAATCCTACTGTGTAATGTTACTATTATCCAAATGGTAAGTGTGACCAAGAGCAAGGCTATTTAGGAGTGGCTTGTACAGTGTCACCAAATACATATACAAGTACTCTAAGAGCTTAAATATGTCTCACAAATATCAGCCACAAATATAGGTTTAAATATATGTAATAATAAATGATAAAAGAACAAGACAATACTCAAACACCACAGTAACTACAGAGTTCATAATCACAGGAAATACTTTAAAACATTGCAATACAGTCTCAAATAAATACAGAAAACATCTAAACTAATCTTTATTACATTCCTATCTATATCTAAGAGAAATAATATGCTCTAAGTGTTACTTACAGAGCAAGGTAAATGCAGATGAGTGGATGTTCTTGCTAGGTCCGAGATGAAACAGAAAATGCACACAGTCTCTCTCTCAGAGAGTTCTTAAATTACTATCAAATATTACTGCTTGGTCAGTTTGGATGACATCACTCTTTGCCACCTGGTTTCAGTTCCCAGGCTAACAGATACTAACAGAATTTTAATATCTCTGTGTGAGAAGTACATATCTCTCAGATGTGCAGCTGCTAGGAAGACATACAGCAATAAAACACTTTACATTTTAAACATAGTAAATACTTCTCTCCAAGACAATAGAAAAAACTTCTAGCTCTAGACATCCTGTCTTCTTGCTGCAATGAAACTAACTTTTATAGCACATCGTAAAGCACTTAATTTCAACTTATTTTCTTGAAGTTTTATAAGTTAATCTTCTATGTTCCAGCAGTGTATGCTGTGATTACTTTCTTGAAGCTCACTACATAACATGCAGTGCTGTATAAAGCATATCAATATTCACAAATGACACAGCATTTATAAAATTCCAGATAGCTGGACTGGCAGTTTCACACAAGCCAAAGACAATGACATTTAATTCTAGCTGCAATCTCAAAAGTACAATGCAGCAATGCATTGAGCTGATTGTGAATAATGTCACCTACACTGAGGGCTGAAGATATACTGATCCTGTTTGCTGATACATTTAGCTGTAACTTCACCCCCCCTTTTCTCCCCTCTAGCTGTCTCTCATGATATACCCGAAATTGTCTTGCCTCTAGTTATTGTACAAGATTAACTCCTAAAAGTTCTATCAAAATCTAAAAATACTAAGAATATCTCTGGATGCATCTTAAATAGCATGAAGCATGACTTAGCCACACCCATAACAACACTTTTCAATCTCAACCTCCATACATGTTTTTTACAAAGTGAATAAAGAACAGCAACAGTCATTTCCCTGCATAAGGGAGGACCTTCCACAGACCTAGGCAATTACAGAGCCATAGGTCTGACCAGCCTCATACTGAAAGCCACTGAAAAACTTAGCATGGAACCGATCAGTCAGGATATAGGGAATCTCCAAACACTGGACCAGTCTCAGTTTGGATTTTTCAAGGACAGTTCATGCTTAATCAGTCTGGTGGACGTTTTAAAATATCACCAAAACAATGGATGAAAGCAAAATGGTACATACAACATACCTCAACCTGGCCAAAGCTTTTGACACAATTCTCCACTCAAGAATAGTAGAAAAGCTAAATAAACTAGGAATAAACCCATGTTTCACCCACTGGATTGCTAAATGGCTCACAGACACTATTCAGAAAAAATAGGGGAATTTACCTCCACAAAGACATCAGTCACCAGAGGAGTACCCCAGGGTTCAGTGCTGGGACCTCTCCTATTTGGCATCTGCAATTCTTAAGTAAAAGTCAACATCAAAAGGCTCTGGCTGGCTTTACAGATGACTGCAAGTTAGGAGTAGTCAATGAATCCTCAAATGACTTAGTCATCCTGCAGGAAGATTTGTCCCAAATAGATAACTGGTTCCAAAATCATGGACTGAAATTAAATGAGAAAAAAAAATGTTCTTGCATCCTTTGGAAACTCATCTACCCCAGGGAACTACCACATCAAAAATATGTCCTTAAGAGTTGACCCAGTTGTTTGGGATTTGGGAACTTATGTGGACAGTGCCCTAACTTTTGACCAACATGTGCCCATTGTTTAAAGAAATCCATTCTATATTGCACAGCTTATAAACAAAGGGAATGTGTCTAGATCTGGAGATATTGTCTTCCTTTATTCAGTCCTCATTAGAACAGTCATTGAGTATAATGCCCCCTTTGGCATGTATCTGTCCAGACAAATTCAGCAACTGCAATGCCCACAGACATACCTTGCTAAAAGTATAGAAGGCTTAGTCAACATGCCCTACATGGACCAACTCAAAATCCTGTCACTATACTCAGTATCACACAGACTGCATATAAGGCATCCTCTGGCCCATTTCTGATGGATTTACTGCACATCAGCAAGTCAAATGGCATCAGAAACAGGAATCTAATGCTCTTCTGCAAGATCAACAGAACAAATTGAAGGGCAGGTATATCTCGCAGAGGATACTGCTGTTCTGCAACAGACTACTCATCCACGTTAAACAGAGTTCATCCATGTCCATATTCAAGTGCAACTTGGATATATGGATGGGAAAAATAATATTTATTTATCTACCCACCCCAAGACTGCCCCCTGTACTACTAATAAACAGATACAGCAGCAGCTCCTAAATGCTTTATTCCATGCATGGGGTCCCCTCAAATTATCTATGGTATGATCACAGTTACTGGGTCCCCTCAATTATCTATGGTATGATCACAGTTATTCTCATTGGGGCAAAAGAGAATTATTGGCCATGGGATGGATAAGACCAATCTCTAACCAAATGGAATAACTTAATTTGAGCACAAACATATAAACTGGCAAACCGTGAAATGGCCAGCAAGAGCACCTAACCTAGAACCTACTTATGAACTTACTATTGGGGCGCATTAAAATGTATTTGTGGCATTACAGAGCACATCAATGACCTGTTCCCTATTGATAGTTGGAAGGATTATGTTAGATGGTATTTCCTGATGGTTGGGGCTTGGGGTGATATCCGGGCTAAAGTTGGAGCCAAATTTGTTAGCCAGAAGAATTGCTATATCACAAGGTTCTGTGAATGTGGCTCCTTTTAGCATCAGTTCAGCACACTGTTGCGTGCTATCTTTAAGGTTTCTGACAAAAAAAAGGCATTATGATTTTCCTTGGCCTGGGATATATTTAACTCAAAATCTGCTTTTTTGGACTTAATTAATCCTCGTAGTTGTCTATTTAATTTGATGAGAGAACTTTTCATCTTTTTTTAAACACCTATATTGAATTGTCACTTAAGACATAGGCAAACATAATACATTTATATAAAAGAAAACAAACCGTGTTAACATGTTCACAGTTACAGACATTATACATCACATATATTCTGTTTTACAATTATCATCAATCCAGCATTACATAAATTAATCAATTCCTACCATCACTTAAATGTCACTCCTCCTCCAAAACATTATTCTATGTGAAATCTTCCCATAATACCCTCTTTCTATGCAATTTGCTCCTACCCCTTTCTAAAGATCCCACTTCCATTTTTTGTCTGTTACAATATTCACTACTTCAAATGCAGTTGGTTTAGACTTTGATTTCATTTTTCTAGTAATTACTTTTTGACAGCCATCAGAATTAAACTTATCAAGGCCTTACTATGTATAGCCAATTCAGATCCTGTATCCCACTCAAAAAAATAATTTCCTTAGTTACACCTATTTGCTCAATTCTGACAGAGTACTCTGTAGGGAATTTATAAAGTCTGCCAACTCATTACAGTCCGGAAATATATGTTCCCAGTTACCTCTTTCTTCCCATCACACCTCCAACATTTGCCATCTACTTTGTAGTTTGCTTGGAGTACACAAATACCAAAGCAAACACTTCCAATGAAAAATCCTACATCTTCTATACTTTGTTGCGTATTTGGGAACCATACCAATGTCCTGCCATTATTTTCTTCGGAATTGCTTCTCCAGTCTCTCTTCCCACTCTTTTCTAATCTCTAATTTCTTCCTATAGTTAAATAAAATAAAAATATAAAGCCGACCAACACAGCTGTAAAATAAAAGTACAAAGTTAGCGCTTTCACAGCAAAACTGCTGCTTCATCAGACTTGCAATAAAAAGTCAAGAAAAATATTTATATATAGATCACATGACATATGTAGTAAGAAAGTTCAGTGAGGTAATTTTCTCTCTTTCAAGACAGGTTTAATGGAAACACCCCCATTCAAGCCTGCGTGTTTGTCAGCTAACTTTGCACATTAAATCTTTTATTTTACAGCTGTGTTGGTCGGCTTTATATTTTTATTTTTATTTTACAGTTTCTTGTGTATTTTGTCAACCTTAACTTAGCAGTAGCATTTTTTTATATTTTTATATTACTTCCTATAGTTATCACGCAATCTTCTATATTCCTACTAATTATCCTTTTTTTAACAGCAGCACTTGTTCTATATTCAACAGAGCAGGTCTTCCACTTAGGATTCTCCCATCTCTTTCTCTTTGCATAGACTCTGATATCAATCCCTGATAGGCAAGGCAGTCTTCTAGACTGCAGTCCAAATGTCTTCTTCCCACTCCATTCATTTTCCCTTTCTAGTTATTTGTTCTCATAGGTTCATAGGTAAGTTACTAGGCTATTAGCCCTAGGGCCTATATAAGCCTAGCCAAAAAGGTACCCTGGCTTTCGCCACCCAAGAAAATTATTTTCCTGTGCCCCTGTCGAGCAAATCCACAGAAGTGATCCCTGGGGTGAATTTCCTATTTCCCATCCAATTCTCAATACCTTCCCTCCTTTGCCAGTTTTCTCCAGTAAATTTCAAACCCCTCTTGCCTATTCTCTATACCACTAATTGCAGTCATCTCTATCAGTAGAATCTCCTTTCTCGTCATCTCTATCAGTAGAATCTCCTTTCTCCATTTTTGTGTTGGCATAGTTCTTTGAATACTTTCTATTTTATGAATATAATATTCTGCATGGCTGTTATTCTCCATAAAAATTCCACTAACTCATTATCTCTTGAATTTCCCTCCTACTCTGTACATACCTTCCACCTGGTAATAACTCCACAAATATAGAAAGTATTCTTAGTTGGGCTTCAACCAATCACCCACAAGAAACTATAATACTTGGAGACTTTAACCTTGATTGGTTCTCAGTTAATTCTAACAACCCAGCCTCTCATATTACTCTCCATGGCTTTACCCAAACTATAAACACCACCACTAGAACTAATAAAACCAACAATAAAGAAAGTATACTTGATTGGATCCTGGTTAACAAACCCCAACTTAATTACCTAGCAGGAACCCTGCCTGATGATATCAGTGACCATAACTTAACCTATATCATTAGACAAAAGAATATCACTACAAACACCCCTTCAGTCAGGACTGTGCGTAGTAATAAACATTTTAACCCCACTCTATTTAAAACTGAGCTAAAGGCATGTGACTGGAATCCACTAAAAACTCTTCAGTGCAATACTTTAATACCAAATTCTTAACAATCTTAGATAGCCATGCTCCTAAACGGATTATCAGAATAAAAGCTAAACCAGCCCCCTGGCTATCAAAAGAAACAAGACAGAAAATATTACTTAGAAACAAACACTGGCTAAAATGGAGAACAAGTAACTACCCTCAGATCATCAAACCTTTAGACACCTAAGAAACAATACCAAAAGCTATTCTTTCTGATAAAAAACATTACTATTGTAACCTCCAGCAATCTAATCAAAATAATCCCCAAAAATGGGCAACATTAAACAAACTTCTTGGATCGGACAAAATTTCTTCCCTTGAAACTGCCAACACTTTCAACTCCTGTTTCACTGATACTATCAACTCACTAGCCTCTCACCTTTCTTCTGATAACTCTAATGTTCCTCAACTTGCCTCCTCTAATCTTCCAAATTTTTCTATACAGCCCACCTCTACTACCTTCATCCTAAAATGTATTCAAAAGCTTAAACCATGTACCCCATCAGCTGACCAACTTCCATCTGAATTCCTTCAAAAGCAGCCACTGAAATAGCCTATCCCATATCTATTCTTATAAATAGAACCATTAAAGAAGGAAACATCCCTGATATCTGGAAAATCTCACATATTATACCCTTACATAAGGGAGGAAACTCTACAGATTACTCTAATTATAGACCCATTGCCCTCCTGTCTCCACTAGCAAAAATCATGGAGAAATGTATTCACCACCAACTAATGAATCACTTAACTAAACATAACATACTATCTCATTGCCAACATGGTTTCAGACCTTTTCATAGTACTACCACTGCTCTCCTTTCCTTCACTGACTTCATTAACAAGAACCGCAACAATAATACCCTTTCCTCAGCATATCAAAAGCTTTGACATGGTCAATCACCCTCTCCTCCTAAAAATCCTGGAATCGCTTGCTTTTGGACCTAATACTATCCAATGGTTCACCTCCTATCTTTCTAACAGGAAACAAGCTGTCCTCTGGGAAAGTAAACTCTCCTCTCTTCTCCCAATCTCACTCGGTGTACCACAAGGCTCAATTCTTGGACCCTTCTTTTTCCCTATTCATAAATGACTTACAAGTAGCTATTCCACAAGCTACGAGCATACAATATGCAGATGACACCCCACTCATTTGCTCTGCTAAACTATCCCAGAGCTTCAAACCATTACTCAAAAGGTATTCCATACTGTTGAAACATGGTTCTTAAAAGCTGCCTACTTCTTAATGCCAAAAACAAAACTCCTCCTTTCAAACCCACTACCAGATCCCCCTTTGGACTTCTCTATCTCTTCTATTAACAACACTCTCATATCACCTGACTCTACTACCAAACTGCTAGGTGTGACTATTGACAACAATCTTACCTTTGACTATCACATAAACAACACTATTAAAACAGTACATAGGAAACCTTTCTTATCCCCTACAAAGCTACCTTGGCACACTCTCATCTCATTTCCACTCTTCTCTATGCCTCACCAATCTATACTAACCTGAAGAAATCTAGTCTTTCTAAATTGACCACCACATACAATAGTATAGCGAGATTTGTTACTGGTAATCAATTTAGAACTCACCACTGTCTGAACCTACAACAACTTCACTGGCTTGAATTACAAAACATGTTGCGTCTCCCAACTTCCCATCATCCAAAGAACTTTTATCAGCCAAACAACACTCCTTCATTTTCTAATCTCCTTATTCTAACCTGAACTCACCTCCAGCAAACTCCTAGTTACTGCTACCAAATCCAATAACCTTGCAGGAGACTTTCTCTAACTCCATTGGTAAATACTGGAACTTACTGCCCACTGAACTGACTTCTGTTTCATCTCCAGTCCTTTTAAACAAAAACTTAGACTTCACCTTACAAAACACTGGCTATGTCCCTGCCTTAACCCAGACTGAAACCTGATATTCGATTATTCCTAGTTCCCCTTTATCTCTGTAACTTCTGCTACCCTCTATTTTTACTCACTTTCTATCTTTTACCTCCTTTATACCTTCTTCTGTTTATATTACTCAGTTTACTGAGGTTTCAGTTAAATATCTATTCTACTTCCATACTGTCTCTTCATGTCCTTCTCTCTTTCTTATGATGTTTTTTATGCTAAATAAGCTATACTTGTGTTTTGCCTACAAGAACAATGAGTACATTATTGTACAAATGTTAATTCTGAATACAATAAGTTTCATATAATATATGTTTTGTTTTGATGTTTTCTCTTTATTGCATCTTATGTAATTAGTTACTATGTCTTTGTGGAGCTTTTCTCCCCGGGCCTCTGCTGAAAATGGAAATAATTCCAGTTGGACTAGCCCGGTTAACAAATGTAAAATAAAAAAAAAAATAAAATACTTCATCATCATCCCTTTCCACTTTGAATTATAGTTTCTGTTTGTGTTCTGTACATTCACCTTAACTGTGTAGCTCTAAAATATCCATTCAAATCAGGTAATCCTAAACCACCTTATTCTACTGGAACAATCAATGTATCTCACTTGACCCTTGCCCTCTTCCCCCTCCCAAATAAAATCACTCAACTCTTTATTAATTACTGTCCACAACTTCCCCTTTGGTTGATAAAAATATGCCTGACCTGTATATAAAACTAAAGGGAGTAAAAACATTTTCACTGTTTGTATCTTGTTATCCATATCCATAAACAAGAGCTTCCAGTTTCCGAATTTTTGCATTACCTTTTGTTTAGTCTCTTCTTACATATCTTTGGTTACCATAACAGAAAATGTTCATACTCGTAAATACTTCATTTTATCATGTCCCCATAAATATGGGTATTGCTGAACCAACTCATGTGTGAGTACATAGTTTACAGCTATAGCCTATGTTTTTCCTTAATTAATTATATGTTAATTTTATGTAGTGAAAAGACTTGAAACTGTCTGAAAATGTTCCACAACACTGAAATGTCCTTTTCTAGTCTTAGCAGTTACAAAATAATATAATCTGCAAATATAGCCTTCTTTTCTTTATTACCATACCGATTATATCCTCAGTTTTTGAGTCTCTTATTGTCTCTGTCAGTGGCTCTAAGTATAATGCAAATAGCAAAGGGGATAGAGGACACCCCTACCTGATTCCTCTCTTCAGGCAAAACTTATCAGAGAAGTACCCTCCCACTTTAATTTTTGCCTCCAGTCCCTGTATATATATCCTCCTAATTAAGCTTATTATTCTGTCAGGGAATGCAAATACTTCCATTGTCTTACTCATAAAATCCCAGCTTACACTTTCAATTGCTTTCTCTGCATCAAGAACCAACAAAAGTAGTGGTAATTTCTTACATTCTGGTTCCCTCTGGATCACCCTTGTTCTATTAATGTTGTTAAATGTTTGCACTCCCTTAACAAAAACACACTGATCCATATTTATCAATTCTGGCAACACATTTGCTATTCTTTTAGCTATTACAGACATAGCCACATTAAATCATGATGTAAAAGTGAAATGGGCCCATATGAAGCTGGGTCTGATGTGTCTTTACCATCTTTAAGTATTACAGCTGCAACAGTTTTTTTCCAGGATGCTAGTGATTCCTCTACTTTTAAAATACTGTTAAACAAAACCTTCCAGATCTTTATCACTTCCTTCCCTCATAGCTTCCAAACTTCCACAGGAATACCATCTATTCCTGGAGACCTTCCTGAAGATTTATTACATGGCATCATCCACCTGTCTTAACTGCTGATTGGTGAACCTCATCTACCTCTAACCTTGGCATACCTAAGTATTCCATAAATATTTCCATTTTTTTCTTGATTTCCACTTTCTTCCTCTTTAAATTTTCATAAAATTTCTGAAATATTGTTAATATCTCTACGGGATCTCTGGTTATTTTTCTTGTTATAGATCCCTAAGAAACAAACCTTTCCACTTTTTACAGATGTACTAAATGTTTTTATGCAGTGGAGTTATTATCAGAAACAGTTGCTTTAACAGTGTTTTTTCTAAACTCATGTATATTATCCAGACACTCCTGTATTTTCTCTTTAGCACTCTGCATTTATGCATTTTCTTTTATTTCTTTAGCCCTGATATTCTGCTGAATATCCATCCTGAAATCATATCTTTTTTAAACAAGAAACATCTTCATTAAATTAGTTATGACATAGGCAATCTTACATTTACATAAATGAAAACAAACCATACATACACAAATTCAGTTGCAAACATTATAAATTACAAACCATGTTGACACAATTGTAGTTGCAAACATTATACATCACTTATAATCTATCCAGTCAATCAAACATTATATAGGTCATTCAAATCCTGCCTTCTTTTAAACAATGTTCTTCCTCTGCATGTATTGTTCCCACAATTCCCATTTTTTCCTACGTCATTTGCTCCTACCCTTTCCTAAAGATCCCAATTCTAGTTATTTTATCTCTGTTACTATTTTCTCTACTTCTATTAAAGTTCGTTTTAACTTTGATTTCCATTTCTTAGTAATTTTTTTTTTGGCAGCCACCATAATTAGACTCAGCAAGGCCTTACTATGTCTAGGCAATTCCAATTCTGTATCATAGCTCAAAAAAATTATTTCCTTAGTTACATCAATTTGCTCACCCAGTATCTCTGAAAGAGCAGTCTGCAGGGGCACTTTTAAAGTCTGACAACTCATTACACTCCCAGAAAGTATGTTCCCAGTCACCTCTTTCTTCCCCATCACACCGCCAACATTTACTGACTACCTGATGAAAAATTATTTGGAGTCTACTTGAGGTATAAAAATACGTATGCAAACAGTTTCAAGCAAAAATACTAAATGTTCCAGACAGTTGCATATTTGCAAGACAAATATATTAGCCCCTCCACTGTTTCTTTGTGAATTGCTTATCCAATCTCTCTTCTCAATCCATTCTAACATCCTCTGAATGATTTTTACAATTATCAGGTTTTACCTCATATCATGCGTTCCAGCCCCAAAATCCAGACAAAACCAAGAAAGGAGGGGGGTGTCCATACTCATCAAGGACACCCACACCTCAAGGTTGGTGGCAACGCACGATGCATCGGAGACCATCCAGGTGCAATTAACCATAGGCAAGACTGCTCTGCAATTTGTAGCATGTTACAGGCCACCCTCTCAAACTCAGGAACCTCACATAGCTTTCCTGAAAACACTGGAGGGGATAAATGTATCTCTAAACACCATCATACTAGGTGACTTCAACTACCCTAATATAGACTGGGATCACTACTCAAGCCCAAACACTCTAGCCCAAAGGTTCCTGGAGTTCATAAACTCAAATGCCATGGAACAACTAGTCACCATCCCCACAAGAGGTGAAAACATACTTGATCTCATCATCACGAACATGGGATCACAATGTTCAACACCGGAAGTATACCCCTCACTGGTGAGATCAGATCATAAACTAATCTCACTGGAGGTCCTCATCCCGCCCCCACCTGAGATAAAAAAAGACCACAGTGAAGAACTTCTCAAAAGCCGACTTCACACTTCTAAAGACTAGTGTGGTCACCTTTAAGGCCACCGAGCCGGCGGCAAACATTACTCAAGCCGCTGAATCACTTACAAATGCCTTCTACCAGCACCTACAGGACTGCATGGATCAGGCAATCCCAAACAAAACAAAGACTCTTTGTACCAAAGGCAAGCGTCCAGCCTGGTGGACCCCAGCCATAAACAAGCTCTACAACAAAAGGAGGAAGCTACTACAAGATAGAGCAAAATCCTTAAAAGGTAAGACACCTCTGATCATTATAAGTAAAAAACTAAGAGCTCTCATAAAATCATCCAAGGCAAATTTTGAGAGAAAAATCGCTAAGGACTCAAAAGACAATCATAAGGCCTCCTTTAGCTATGTTAGAAACCTGGGAGGAAACTCCCAGATATGCTCAGAATTAGTTCAAAATGATGTGAAAATTACTGAACCTACAGACATTGCCAACATACTGGCTGACAGGTTCAGTGCAAACTCCCCCCCCCTCCCCCCCAAAAGGACATATCTATACCAGAGGATTGTAGCCCCCCAAACATCTCTAACACCCAGGTGAGAACTGCTCTCTCCAAGGTGAAAAACACAGCATCCATGGGACCAGATGGTGTCCCCGGCTGTGTGCTCCACGAACTCAACGAGGAATTAAACCCACAGTTAGGACAGCTGTTTAATCTTAGTCTCACCTCAGGATACGTACCCAAGGAGTGGCGCACGGCAACTGTGGTCCCACTTCACAAAGGCGGTGCCTCCACCGACCCTGGAAATTACCGTCCCATCAGCTTGACAAGCCTGATCTGCAAGGCCATGGAGAGGATCATAATGGAACTCATAAATAAAGACATAGGGAACTTGCAGACTTTGGATCTAACCCAGTTTGGCTTTGTCAAAGGCAGATCATGCCTTTTAAACTTGGTTGACTTTTTCGAAACAGTCACCAAGGCCATTGATGAGGGAAAGGCAGTCCATACAGCCTACCTAGACCTGGCAAAGGCTTTCGACACAATACCCCACTCAAGTATCATTGAAAAACTCATCAGCTTAAATGTAAACCCATACATCACAAGATGGGTTGCAAACTGGCTAAGTGACAGAACCCACAGGGTCAGAGTTGCTGGCGCCATGTCAGACTCAAAGCCTGTCACAAGTGGTGTCCCACAGGGCTCAGTCCTGGGCCCACTCTTGTTCGGCATCTACTTTTCTGAAGTACAAGCAAATACAGGAGGGTTATGGCTGACAAAGTTTGCAGATGACTGCAAACTGGGCGCCATAGTCGAAAACACATCTGACACAGATATCCTTCAGAAGGGTCTCACAGAAACGGATAACTGGTGCCAGAGACATGGCCTAAAGTTAAACGCCAAGAAATGCATAGTCATACCCTTCGGGAAAAACAAGATTACCCCTAGCTACCATATAGGTGGCAATCCACTGAGCACAGAAGAAGTGATCAGGGATCTGGGGACCCAGGTTGACAGTAACCTATCGTTTGACACTCATGTTGCTAAAGTAGTTAGGAAGACCTTCTACATTGCCCACCTGATCATGAAGGGATTCACATCTAGATCAAGGGAGGTCATCGTCCCCCTGTACTCATCACTCATCAGACCAATGATTGAGTACAATGCCCCATTCGGAATGTATCTGACCCGACACCTGCAGCAGCTGGAAAGGCCCCAAAAGTTCCTCACCAAAAGGATAAAGGGTCTCAAAAATATGTCTTACGCTGCCCGACTGAAGAAACTGCAGCTCTATTCAGTCGCCACGATTGCTCAGAGGTGACCTGTGCCTGACATACAAGGCCATGTCAAACCCAGAATTGATGAACATGCTTCACCTCAAAAAAATCTAGATCCCTCAGAACTACAAGGGCAGGAGACTTAAACCTTGACACGGTTATTAATAGGACGTGCTGGAGGGACAGATTAATCACCCAGAGACTCCCTATGCCGTGGAACAAAATCCCGGTATATGTGAGGCAGAGCACCTCGCTGGCCTTGTTCAAGAGAAATCTTGACCAATGGATGGGAGATCGCAGATATACCCCAGGGATTACCCCAGTGTCACTGCTTGACAGAGGCACAGCAAAATAATGGGCATAGTTTTCTTCAAAATAAAGGGGTGGCGAAAGCCACAAAACTCTAGGCTAGGCTTATAAATGCCCTTGGGCAGATAGCCTAGTATGAACCTATGAACCTAATAGTTTATATGCTCTACTAATTATTCCTTTCTTAATGACAGCTTCTGTTCTAGATTCTAATAAAAACTTTACCAGTGTTGGTCTTTCATTTAGGAACCCCTATTTCTTTCTGTTTGCCTATACTCTGATATCAATACTTAATAGAGAAGGCAATCTCTAACCTGCAGTCCATGTAGATTCTTGGCATCTATCCATTCTATTATCTTTCCCTCTCTAGTTATTTGCTCCCAATACCTTGGTTCATTTGCCAGTTTCTTCCAAAAAGTTCTAGCCCCCTCTTGCCTATTGTCTATATCCCTAATTGCAGTCATCCCTATCACTGGAATCTCCTTTCTCCATGCCTGTGTTGGCTTAGTACTTAGAATACTTTCTGCTACTGTATGAATATAATGTTTTGTATGATTATTGTTATTCTTCTTAAAGGTCTGCATCCAAAATCCCAGTCTCTCCTTGTTTCTTGAGCTTCCCCCATTTCATTATTATCTCTTTCCACTTTGAGTTATAGTTTTCTGCTTTTGTTATGTATATTCACCTTAACTGTGTTGCTCTGAAATACCCTTTCAAATTAGGTAATCCCAATCTGCCTTGTTCTATTGGAAGAATTAGCTTATCCCACTTGACTCTTGCAGTGTTCCCTTCCCAGATAAAATCCTTCAGATATTTATTAATTGCAATCCACAACTTCTCCTATGGTTGATAAAAATATGCCTGACCTGTGTATAAGAATAAAGGGACTAAAATCATTTTAATTGCTTGCATCTTACTATCGATATCCATATAACAGAGCTTCCATTTTCTCAGTTTTTGTATTATCTTTTGTTTAGCCTCTTCCCACATATCCATAGCTGCCACACCAGAATCATTTTAATATATATTTCTAAATACTTCATTTTATCATGTCCCCATAAATGCGGATATTGCTGAACCAACTAGTGTGGGGGTAATTTACCACTATTACCATTGTTTTAGCTTCACCCGCAGTGGTGGTGGTGCGGTAGCATTGTTGCCGCTGTCCGGTTCGATTCTCAGCTAGAGCGTCTTCTGCGTGGTGACATGCGTGAATGGGTGTACCTTCATTGAAGGTTGTGTGTCAGGGCTGGTAACTCGGCATGTAAAATTCAACTACCAATCATTAGCGGACCGGAGTTCCGCTGTGGCGACCCCTAACAGGGAAAAGCCGAAAGACACAACAACAACCTTTGTTTTAGCTTTATTAATTTTGTATCACAAAAAGATCTGAAACTGCCTCAAAATATTCCATAACACTGTAGTGTTCCTTTCTGGTTTTGTCAGGTATAAAACAATATCATCTGCAAATAGAGCCAGCTTTCTTGACTACCATACCAATTATATCCTTGAATTTCTGAGTCCCTTATTTTTTTTGTCAGTGATTCTAAATATAATTCAAATAACAAAGTGGATAGAGGATACCACTGCCTGGTTCCTCTGCTCAAGCAGAAATTATCAGAGAAGACCCCACCCACTTTAATTTTAATCCTTAATCCCTCATATATCCTCCTAATCGACCTTATACTTTTATCAGGGAATGCAAATGCTTCCATTGCCCTACTCAAAGTCCCAGCTTACACTGTCAAATACTTTCTCTGCATCAAGACCCACCAACAACAGTAGTATTTTCTTACATTCTGCTTCCCTCTGTATTATCAATGTTCTGTTAATGTTGTCAAATGTTTGCCTCCCCTCCACAAAACCACACTGATACATATCTATCACTTTTGGCATGAATTTAGCCATTCTTTTAGCCATTATAGACAAGCACTTTATAATCATGGTTTAGTATTGAAATGGGCCTGTATAAAGCTGGATTTAATGGATATTTACCCTCTTTAGGTATTACAGCTACCACTGCTTTCTTCTAGGATGGTAATATTTCTCCTACTCTTAAAATACTTTTAAACAAAACCTTCCAGTTCTTTATCAGTTTTTCCTTCTTGTTTTCCAAATTTCCACAGGAATAACATCTATTCCTGGGGACTTTCCTGTAGAGTGGTTACACATCACCATTTTTATCTCATCTCCTCCTATCCCAACTGTTAGTAATTCAGCCTCATCTACCTCTAACCTCAGCATATTTAATTCTTCCATAAACATTTCCATTTCTACATTTTCTTGACTTCCATATTTCTCTGCTTTATACAGATTTTCATAGAATTTCTGAAATATTTCTAATACTTCTACAGGCTCCCTTGTTATCTTCCTTGTTACAGGCTCCCTAAGCTCGGTGACAGCCCTTTCTACTTTCTTAAAAAATGAATTAGCACAGGAATCTGTCTAGTTCCAACCTCACCAACATGAGTGTTGAGGAAAAAATAATAAAAAACAGAAGAACTAGTAGTCTTAAACCTTCGTTGATGAGCTCAGTCACAATCATTTTCAAAAATCATGAAGACCAGGTAGTGTTCCAAAGCAACAAGCCTTCACTCATCAGAGATATGTGGTTTGTTACTGAGGATTGCTTGTCTGTGATGAATAAAGGTTTGTGCATTTGGAACACTACCTAGGTTTCATGATTTTGGGAAATTGTTGTGACTGAGCTCATCAATGAAATTTTAAGACTACTAATTTTTCTGTTTTTTTTTTTTATCCCCTTCTACTTTATTACCTGAGCCATTGTGCTAAACGTTTTTGTGCTTTGGAGTCATCGAAAACAGTTGCTTAACAGCAATCTTTTTAAACATATGCATATTATCAAGTTAATCCCTTATTTTCTTTTTAGCATTCTGCAGTTGCTACTCTTCTTGTTCTGTGGGATTCCCCATTTTGCAGTACTTTAACATTTGTCACTCCCTCTAAGTAATTCTTGTTCCTTCTTAATCATATCTCCCTTTTCTTTTATTGCTATCATATTTTTAAACTCCACTTTAATTTCATCCCACTCCCTAGCTATATTTTCAGAAGCAGTTTTTATCTTCTCTAATAGCTCCTGAATAATTTCCACTACCCAGTCCTTAAATTCTTCTCTTTTCAACAGGTAGGTTGGGAAAGTGCCAGTGTCAAATTTTTATTTATTACCTTGTGTTTTTACTTTATTATTGGTACATGATCTAAAATTGTTATTGGGTGTGAATCAAAACCTTCAATTAAATGCACATGTTCATGTGAAATGTAAATTCTGTCTAGCCTACCCCAGTTTTTGTATCTTGAGGAAGACTATACAAATTTCTCCTAGTACTGAATTCACATCATGTATGCCAAATATGTTCATAAATTTCTTCAAAAAAATCTACCCTCCTTTGTTATATTTTCCTTCTGAGCCCCCCAGACACACCTTTACTGTTGTAAACCAAATTCCAGTCCTTACCTATAAGCAATATTCTTTGTTGAAAGCTTATTGTTGCTCCCAGAATTTTTTAAGCTCACTATAGAAGTTTTCTGTGGAATATAAATACATGCCAGTGCAATCCTCCTCCCTTCCCAGTAGCCCATTAGTACTACAAATCTAACATTATCTTTTTATCCTCTTCAACCACTATTGGAGCCCTTCTTGCAATTAATATAGTCGTCTCTTCCTTTATCCCACGTATTTCTCTGAATAATTATCCTGAAAACCTTTCTTTATCAAATTCACATGTTCAGTTCTCCTATTTGCACTCCACATTTTTAAATATAGTTCACTACTCTTTCTTTTTGTATTTATCTGTGAGCTAACTGATGTTTAAAGATATTACAAAAAGCATCATTTGCTTGTAAATGTAACAGTTTTGATAAATGTCTAGTTCCAGCTTTTGTGTTAATTCATACACTGGCAGGTTACTCTTTTATATAGCTGTTTCTTGTCATCTCCATTTGAGCCTATGTCACATCTTACAAACCTGAAATCCTCGCTCTATCAAATTCACATGTTCACTTCTTTCCAAGTGTGTGTCCTGTAGCATTACTATTTGCACTCAGCATTTTTTAATACAATTTGTACTGTTTTACCTTTTTGCTTATACCTATGTGGCGATTCCAAAATAATATGTTTAGTGGAGTCATTCTGATAAGAAGTTATTATTCCCATCTATTATTTATGACAGCTTTTTTGTTTGAATTTCCATCTTTTGTGCTAAACATACCCACTAATGTTTTGCAGGTTGATCCTTGTCATTTCCATTTAAACCTATGTCACATTTTATACGACTTCTTGTTTCAATAAAAACCCTCAAACAAAAAAACAAATCCACCCCAAAACCTATTAACTTAAGACAAACACATAAAACTATGTACATCTTCAAATAATAAAGTTTAACATTTCTGATAGAAACAACCATCCCAAACTGACAGATGCATTCACAGGCACTGACGTACAATTAAGATTATCCATGCAAAGATACATGTTACAGCCTGTGCTCCTAATTATACTAATTGGCATCTGTTCTTGTCTTGCCTTTATTCTCCACCCACGTGTGAAAAACAACTTGTATGCTTTCAGAAAACATTAGCCTTAAGAAAAATGCACTAGCTATCTTTAAATAAAGCGGTTATAAACTATTCTAGTAAATGCATAAAAGTATGTATTTACCAAAAAGCTGCTCTTATCCCCTTTCAATAATTTCAAACTTTATTTTTACTGAACTGCTTGCCCTTGTACCTTTTAATTTTGCATTTATCTCAGTAAACAATGTCCAGACCTCTCAAGGTATTGCCTACACCTTTAGTCAGCTTGTTTTCCTGGAAACTAAGAACAAAATGTAGAGTTGCTCTCAGCTTTAGATTTAGCCACTGTCACTGAGCATTTATTTGCTTAAAGAAAACTATTTATTACATTGTGGTCTTTCATTTTTTTAAAACTCGCTTGCATTCACCAAACAACAAATCATTAGATTAAGCCAAGGGCTATTCCAGACATTCACGTATGCAAAAGTAAAAGAAAACATTTCATTTCTATATATATTTTAATCAGAGCACTTTTACAACCCCCCCCCCCCAAACAGCCCAAGATTGCAACCTACTTACTTGATAGGTTGTTGTGTGTTCTCCTCCTTGGTATGAAAAACAACCTGTAAGTTTTCAAAAAATATTCATTTTTCTGAAGTGTCCGGTCTTTCTTCTTCTTTTACATTACAATGTCTACTGTTCATACAACTAAAAAAAGAGAAAATATCTTGTTTACTTTAGTATTTTATCACATACAAAAATCACTGAAAATACTTTATGACATGAAATTCATATCATTAAATGTTTTATACAAATACTGTTAAGAATAAAATTTTACTTGGTTACTTTTTTTTCCTTTTTCCTCCTTATTTTTCCTTTTATTACATAACATGATGTAAAGCATATGACTGTTAGTCTCCCAACAAGACTAATAAAGTCAATCTTCCTCAGCTACTATTTATTTTAAAGCCATGTTTCACAAATGTGATTGATACTCTATAGTCTCACATTTATTCACTAATTTCAGTTACTGGTCATCTTCATGTTCATTTCCATCTCCCAACCCAAGACATCAGTTCAAGTATAAGGTACTCTCGATTCTTCCAGTCAACGCCTATGTTTTTTTTTCTCTTTTCCAGTATTTCCCATTGCATCATTTGAAAAGGTTTCACTGGCAAAGCCTCTTTATGAACCTTATCATCAGAAAAATGAGAAGCACCGCCCCCTTCTGTTTGATGGGTTATCCATTACTGAGCCAACATTTCTAGTTCCCCCTTAGCCTGTTACGCATCAAAAAATTATATTGATCCTCAAGGAAAATTTTTCTGGAGACAGCTACATAGTGAAGCTTGAATATCACAGCTGTCTCCCGACATTTCTTGATTCCTGGGATAAATTTGGTTTTCTTCTTCCTGGTGTACAGTGAATAATTATCTTCCACAAACACTCTATTGTCTCCATAGTTTAATATTTTGCTCTTCTGCCACAGTTTTGTTAGGATGAACTCTTGCTGCTGTTATGACTGTATATTTACTAATACAGGTTTTGACTACTTTCTCATGGCTGGGTTTGGAGCATACACAGGATGTGCCCTTTCAGTTAACAAATCCTGCTGTGGCATGCCAGTCCAGTTACTTATTTGTGCTTTCATAAAATGAATACAGTCTATTAATTCTGGTTTCTTTGCTACAGCAGAAAATCTTAGGTTTTCTCTGCAAGTTCTGTCCTCTAAATCTACCATTTTTGAAATAGCTCTTCTTGAGCAGCGTCGTACTTAGCCAGACTTTTCTTCATTACAACTTCTGATTTTTGCAGTTTTATCAGTTTCTCTAAATAGCTGTTTTAAAGCTTCTGCAATTTTTCCAGTCTTTTGTTATTTGAGTTGATATACTCCTCAAATCTTTCATTCATTTTAATCAACTCTGAGAGCAACTTTGACTTATATTTTCTTCTCAAGTACTGGAAGCCATCCCTTATACAAAAGCTGGAGCTTGAACTGCTTTTAAAATCTGCAGAATTCTTCAGACTCTCAATTCCTTCTCTGCTGGTATCTAGGCAGTGTATTTTATAGACAGTAACTGAATTTTACTAAAACAGACAATTACTGGCCCTTATCTGTCAGTTTCTTTTTCTTTTTTCACACTGGGTAAAACTGAAATTAAGTTGTTGATCAGTTACCAGCTAGCTTAGAAAGACTGTTTTTCATCTTTTTTGGTGTTACACTTCCTAATTTTAGCTTGGACTTTTTTTTTTTTTCGCTAGAAAACCTGTTCAATATTGGATTGTACTGGGGTGGATTGATTTTTGTGTTCGTTTTGGGCTTATCTCTGGTAGGCACAGCAGGCTCTATGCAACCACTGATGCGGTTATACTGAACTTCTGTAAATAATTCTACATAGGCTACTGTGCTAACTGGGTCTTGAAATTTGGCAGGTTATTTAAGTACTCAAGTCTACAAAGCTTTTTTTGTATACTTCCAGTTCACACTCATATCTCCTTATGATGTCCAGAACATTTTTGGGAGGGTCTGGCTTCTTTAACTAATTTACTTACCAGCTAATATTGGCAGTACTGGAAAGCACTAGGCAAAGTGTGATACTAATGTTGTTAGTCTAGATTCACAGGGGGGTCATAGGTTAACTTGGCTAACAACCAAAAGGGCCTTTTTAAGTCTAGTCATGCATCTCAAATCTCTCACAAGTTGTGGTACCCTTGATAAGTGTAAGCATGGGCTTGGGAGATGAAACATTGACAAACAGGGACCTGGGAGTTGAACAATTTACAGACTGCCTACATCCATTAGATACAGAGGTGGCATACCAGGGAGGAAATTCTTATTCCCCATCCAAATGTCCAAGTTACTCTTGAACTGGGTCAGGGAGGAACTCTGCTTCACATAGCAGAATGGGTTAATTCTGGTGTTTGTTTTATGGATAAACCGGAGGTCCGTCAGGTTGGGGTATGACAATACTTTGTATGCCAGGCATAGATCTCTCCTCAATAGCCTGTAGGATGTACAATGCAGGAATAGGGCCTTAAGGCAGTCAACAGAGGACATGTTAATTATGCCCTATATTCTTTTTGTCAGAAACCTCTAAGGACATTCCACTCTGCTTGTGACTGGCACATTTGTAAAGGTGGACTCCCCAGTTCTAACTTCCTGCATCCTCGTCTGTAAACCAGCTGGCTATTCACAGGGGGATATAAGGGTTTATCCCTAACCTCTTGAGTTAGTCAACAATGTCCAAGTGAGGAATTGGTCAAATGTTTTAGCCAGGTCAAGTAGGCAGTGTGAACTCTTTTGCCCTTATCCATTGCTTTAGTGACCTTCTTAAAGTTCATGCTGAGTAGGCCTGACCTGCCCTTGAAGAAACCGGTGTCTGGTGGTTTCATATGCTATTATTGATCATTGTCATGATAATTCTTTTCATGGTTCATAGGTTGGTACTAGGCTATCGGCCCTAGGGCCTATACAGGCCTAGCCATAACAATTCCCTGGCTATTT
This sequence comes from Protopterus annectens, assembly GCF_019279795.1. Classification (NCBI taxonomy): domain Eukaryota; kingdom Metazoa; phylum Chordata; order Ceratodontiformes; family Protopteridae; genus Protopterus; species Protopterus annectens. Next base: position 1,318,977,721 of record NC_056726.1, on the reverse strand, counting down.
CTTCCCAAAATATTTACTTCCCTGGACCCCTGTCTAGCAGGGCAACTGATGTGATCCTTGGGATGAATTTCCTATCTCCCATCCAGTTATCAAGGTTCCTTTTGAAGAGGGCCAAAGAGGCGCTCTTGCTCGACATGTATGGGCAGTCTATTTCAGAGTCTAGGGAGGTTCTGGGTCAGGAGCCTATCCCTCCAGCATGTTTTGTTCATTGTGATGACAAGGGTTTAGATCCCTGGAGCGTGTGGCTCTGAGGGATTGGGATTTCTTTAAGTGTAGCATATCCGACAGCTCTGGGTTTGACATGGCCTTGTATGTTAAGCAGAGATCACCTCTGAGTAGACGATATGGGACAGAGTATAGCTGGATTTTTTTTTTTTTTTTAAGAGTGTCAGCATAGGGCATCTGGTTTAGGCCTGTGATTCTTTAGGTGAGGTATTTCTGCGGCCTTTCCAGGTGTTGCAGATGTCTTGTGAGGCACATACCAAATGGGGCGTTGTATTCTATAATGGGTCTAGTGAGGGATGAGTACAGTGGGATAATGACCTCCTTTTTTCTGGATGAACAGTCCTTAGTGATGAGGTGTGCCACATTAAAAGGATTTCATGACTGTTGTGGCAATGTGGTTATCGAAGGTGAGACCACTGTCCACCTGTGTCCCTCTCATCACACTGTCAGTGTTTAGCATACTGCCACCTATGTGGTAATTCACAGGTACATGTTTTTTTTTCCCAAAGGGGATAACTATACATTTCTTGGCATTGAGCTTGAGCCCATGGCTCTGACATCAAGCATTTCTGTAAAGCCCTTTTGTAGAATATCCACATAATTTAGGGATTTAATAATGGCTCCCAGTTTGCAGTCATCTGCGAACTTTGTTAGCCAGATTCCCTTAGTGTTGGCCTGTACTTCAGAGAAGTAGATGCCAAACAAGAGCGGTCCCAGGACTGAACCCTGATGTATTCCACTTGTCTGGAGCTGGATTTGGAGTCGGCTGCTTTTACAGTGTGGGTTCTGTCTAAGCCAGCTGGCAACCCATCGAGTGATGTAGGGATTAATGCCCAGCTTAGTAAGTTTATCTATGATTCCAGAGTAGGGGGTGGTGTCGAAGGCATGGTGGCTTTGCATATGAGACTAGTGAGACTTATGGGTCTGTAGAGGCCTCACCTTTGTGCAGTGGGATGATTGTCGCTATTCTCCTTTTGTGAGGCTCAATGTTTGTTCAGAGGCTACAGTTAAATAATTACAGAAGGCCTAATAGTTCATGTTTCTTACTATTGCAAAGCATCCTGGGATATTGTCTGTGCCCACTGATGCAGTGTTCTTGGCCTTAGAGGCAGCACTGAGTACCTGTTCCCTAGTGATAGTAGAGGGAGTTATAGGGTGTCCTGCAGTGGATAAATTAATCGTTGTTTGCTGCTTGTTATTCATATTTTCATAATAGAGACCTACAATCTATTGAGGTATATGGTGTGAAACACCAGTGTGGGAGACAGGACAATTCAGTGAAAATGCTGGTTTATATTACATTATACTGAAAATATTGCTGATTGCTAGTAATTATGAAAATAAGCAATATGTCCATGTGTACTTAATACTCAAAAATCTAAGTGACTTACAAACTATTGCACTGGCATCAGGTGAAACCATAGATGATGTTGAAGAAACCACTTTTGATATTGGCACTACAAGTTGCACATCTTGAGAGACATCCAGAATTTTTTGTATTGCTAATTATATAATAAAACATAAGATTTCATATTTTTGTAAATATCTCAATAAACATGCACTTGTATAGAGAAATTGTTCTCATGTGAAAGTTTATACCTGGTTAACAAAAATGTTCCAACTATATGTGCCTTGGTTTTATAGTTTACAAGATACGAAAATTTGTTTGTGAAAGTTTAGAAAAAATTTTAATTTGGGGTTTCTGTCCATTACAATGTATTAGTATTACAATATTTATGAAAAAGACCATCACCATAACGTTGTTTGTACAGCTTTAATAGCTTTTATTTTTCACAAAATATTTACATTTGTTTATGTTATGCTTTCCAAGTTTATTTTTCAGAAAATGGTCTGGAATGCAAGATCCTTCTAGAGGTATAAGATTCCACACCACTTAGGTGTTAATGGTAGTTTACCTTAGAGTAGTTTCTGGCCATTACAGGGTTTGCTGGGGATATAGAATTCATTCTTATTTTGAAGGAGACTTCTTTGTGGTGTGACTGAGAGGACAAGATGCTGGGAGGTCTCACATCCTCCCATATTTGTGAGTACTAGATCCAATATGTTTGCACCTTTAATAGGTATAAGCAGGAACTGGTTGAGGGAGTTTTTGTTTGCAAAGTCTATGAATTGTTGCACTTGCAAATGCAGGGTCCTGTAGGATTGCAAGTTTTATAGAGTGATAATTAAATTCCTCCATGAGTATGGAATTTGGTTGAATGGCGAGTCTCCAAAAGGTCTAAGTCTGAGCTCTGGATTTCATGTGGCATACATTGTGACTTATAGCTTGCTAGGATATGGTACGGGACTTTGTCTGTGGTAATCTGGACATGGATGAACTGCAGTGCATTACCCCCCCCTTTTTCTTGCATTTATTTTTCCCACCTTTGCCTTAAATTTAACTACACGTTAGACAGTTATTAGCATATTCTTCTTGTCTTAAAAATTTATATTATTATTCACCGATTATTTTACTGGCAGTTGTCATTTTTGCTTTAAAAATATTTGTGCATGTTTGCGTTTTAAAGTTTGTCTTTATCGGTGCATGTTTACATTTTAGTTTGCCTTTAAATACAGTGTTAGGTTCATAGGCTCATAGGTAGTTACTAGGCTATTGGCCCTAGGGCCTATACAAGCCTAGCCAAAAAGGTACCCTGGCTTTTGCCACCCAAAAAAATTATTTTCCTGTGCCCCTGTTGAGCAAAGCTACAGAGGTGATCCCAGGGGTGAATTTCCTATTTCCCATCCAGTCACCAAGATTTTTCTTGAAGAGTGCTAATGAGGAGCTTTGTTAGATAGGTAGTTAGTTCCATAGTATGGAAAGTCTCTGGGACAGGAATCGATCCCTCCAGCACGTTCTGTTTATTGTGATGACAAGGTCCCTAGAGCATGCAGCTTGGAGGAATTCGGATTTCTTTAAGTGGAGCATGTCCAACAGCTCTGGGTTTGACATAGCTTTGTATGTTAAACAGAGATCGCCTCTTAGTAGGCGATATGCGACGGAGTAAAGCTGGAGTTTTTGAAACGGTCTGTGTCAAGCATCTGTTTGAGGCCAGTAATCCTCTTTGTGAGGTACTTCTGCAGCCTTTCCAGTTGTTGTAGATGTCTTGTGAGGTACATACAAAAGGTCTAATGAGTGAGGAGTAGAGGGGAACAATGACTTTTTTTCCTGGATGAAAAACCTTTTGTGATGAGGTGTGCCATGTAGAAGGATTTCCTGACTACTGTGGTGATGTGATTATCAAAGGAGGGACTACTGTCCACCTGTGTCCCAAGGTCTCTTTATCACACTTTCGGTGTTAAGTAGACTACCACCTATGTGGTAGCTCATGGGTACAGAGTTTTTACAAAAGGGGATGACAATGCACTTTTTGGCATCGAGCTTTAGGGCATGGCTTTGACACCAGGCATCTGTCTCAGTGAGGCCCTTTTGTAGGATGTCTACATCATTGGGAGTTTCAATTATGGCTCCCAGTTTGCAGTCATCTACGAACTTCATTAGCCAAAGACCTTCAGAAAAGTAGATACTAAACAGGAGAGGACCCAGGATTGAACCCTGTGGTACTCCACTTGTCACTGGTCTGAAGTCGGATTTGGAGTCTGCTACTTTCACAGTGTGGATTCTTGTCAGTGAGTCAGTTGGCAACCCATATTGTGACAGGGATTTATACCTAGTTTAGTGAGTTTATCTATAATTCCAGAGTGGAGGATGGTGTCAAAGCTTTGGTGAGATCTAGTTAGGCTGTGTGAACCACCTTACCCTCGTCTACAGCTTTGGTGACTGCTTCAAAGAGGTCAATCAGGTTTAGGAGACATGATCTGCCTTTTACAAACCCGAACTGGGTGGGGTCCTGAGTTTGGAGATTACCAATGTCTTTGTTTATAAGTTCCATGATGATACATTCCATAGCCTTTCAGACCAGGCTCATTAGGCTAATGGAGCGGTAGTTCTCGGGGTCTGTGGTGGCTCCCCCTTTGTGGAGTAGGATAACCATTACGCCATTCAGTGGGCACAAAGCTTGAGGTGAGGCTATTATTGAACATGGTGCTTAGGTGGGGTGCCAGTTCATTCTGTAGTTCATGTAGAACACAGACTGGGATGCTGTCAGGTCACATGGATGGTGTGTTCTTGGCTTTGGAGAGGGTGTTTTTTTCTGTGCAGCCATGATTACAGGAACTTTGCATTCTTCCAGTATAGAGATGGGCCCTTTAGGGGGTGGGAGTGGGGTAAAGTTAGCACTGAAACTATCTGACAGGATGTTGGCAATATCAGTTGGTTCTGTATATTTAGTGCCATTGTGCTGTAACTCAGAGCAGATCTGAGTGTTGCCACTGAGATTCTTGACATAGCTATAGAATGGTTTGTGGTTGTCTTTAGAATGAGTGGCAATTTTGTTTTCATAACCAGCTTTGGAGGATTTTATGAGGGATTTCAGCTTCTTACTGAGGCTGACCAGGGAGTTCTTCCAGTCATGAGAATTTACTCTTTTTTGCAACAGTTTCTTTCTCCTGTTGTAGAGTTTGTTTATGGCAGGGGACCACCAGATTGGCTTCCTTTTTTTGGAGGGATAGCATCTTGGTTCTGTTAGGGATAGCATGATCCATGCACTCATGTAAGTGCTTATAAAGTGCATTTGTGTAGGATTCTGCAGTCGTACCTCTATTGCCCGTCTGCATGGGTGTCGTGAAGTTTGCTACTTCTGTCTTAAGCATGAAGTTGGCTTTGGAGAAAAATTTTACGGTAGTTTCCCTAATGGGAGTGTGGCGGGGTGTGGATGTCTAAGCTGATTAGCTTGTGGTCGGATCTGACCAACGAGGAATTGACCTCTGGTGTAGAACACCGGTTGCCCATGTTGGTAACAACCAGTCTAGGATATTGCAGCCCCTGGTGGGGGTGTAGATAAATTGATCCAAGGTGTTGCAATTTATGAATTCCACAAAACGTTGAGCAAAAGAGTTGGTACACGAGTAGCTTTCCCAGTTAATGGTGGGGTAGTTGATATTGCCCATTATTAGGGTGTTGGGTTGTACCCTAATATTTTCCAGTGTATCAAGAAATGAGGAGTGGGAATCCTGGAGCATAGTGGATCTGTAGCAAGTTACAATTTGGATTGCGGTCTTGCCCAAAGTTAGTTTCACTTGGATAATCACGGATGCATTATACTGAGCAACTAGTCTGGAGGTGTGGATATCCTTAATGAATATGGATACTCCTCCACCTTTAGTGTTTCGGTCCATGTTAGGTGGCCAAAAGGTGTGGTATGAATTATAGCCTGGTAATGCAGGGGTGCTCTCTGGTGCCTTGAACCAGGTCTTTGTCGATGTTCTCCATTTTAAGGAGTGCCTCAAATGAGTGTATTTTGAGGTTTAGACGTCTAGCATTGAGTAGCATTACCCTCAGATTTTGCTTGCTTGTACTGGTACTGTGGTGAATTTGTCATTTGAACCTTGCCTAAAAAAGGCACTATAGGGGTGGCAAGAGCTTTAGCCACTATCTGGAATCCCAAGGGTGACAGGGGTTTCCTTGTATCTATTGTATTTTGCTTTACTGGTTTGGATACTTGCCTCCGGTTCAACATGGAGTTGGGTTTTCAAAAATGCATCTCTGATAAGAAAACTCCTCTCCAGCACAGGCATCTCCATTGTGTTAACAAGTTTAAATGTGCTGTTTATTTTGAGTGGTCCTCCTTTACTTCCAGGTACAGAAATGACCATTTGCAGATGCATTTTATAAATATCTTTTTTTCATAAATTTACTTATTCTAAATATTTTTTCTGAGCTGGGTCTTCAGCTTTAGCCTCAAGACCTCCTATGTCTTTTGCCTAAAAGTCCCTAAAATCCTAGCTAATGAGATAGTTAAAAGCAACATTTCCAAAACCCTCTCACCTACTCACATTCCACTGGTGGAGAGGAATTAATTCTCTTGTGCACTGATATTGCTTCTCCCTGCCCTGTGCCTCATTGCTGATGCATCCTTTGCTTTTACGCTTTTTATGGTCTCACACTCTGCTTCAATTTGAGGTCATCTCTGGGTGGACATTGTTTTGTCCATTGCATGCAATGCACTTACAACCACTACCAGGCTATCAGCAGTTTCAGTGGACTGAGTCTTAGCTGCAGCCCGGGTGGCTATTTCTCATCCTTGGTCATACCAGCAAGATGGACTCTTCAGTTTACATTCTTTAGTCATCTATTACTCTGACATTTTGTCATACTCAACAAAGATCATTTTGTCCATTTCCTATGAACTCCATGAAGAACATAAACAAATAAATAATAAAATATCTGCTGTGCAAGTTATACTGCTGTACATTTACCTTGTGGCTGCAAAGGGGTACACTGTGTAATACCTTAAACTTCTTGCAGTGGAAGCCCATGGGATATATGAAAATGGCTTCTGATTGCCCATGACTTCTTACTTAAGTCTTTACAGGTACACTTGATTTTATGGCCTGAATATAACCATGGAAATGGGCATTCTGAAGCCATGTAGCCTCCACTGCAAGAGGTTTAAAGTATTACACAGTAAAAACTGTAGCTTGGCTGTATACTCTCTTGAGGTATAAGAGCATTAAACTACTTAGTCTATGAAAAAGAAAATAACCAAAAACAGCCAGAATACCTAGCTCAAATCCATACAGAACTATCTTTCCCAACAAAAAGTAAGTGTCACCTGAGCAACAGGTGACCTTAGCAAGCAATAATCATCTTTTATAGTGCAGCTTGAGGCAAAATCTGAAATGGGGGATCAATAGGCAATCAGGCAGATAGTAACTCATACAAATGTTTGGGAAACTGTGGTATTAATCCCGGATAGGGCTCTAGTTATAGGTGTGGCACCAACTATAAAAATCTTCTCCACTGGATAACAAAATTTCCTTGAAGCAGGACTTCTTGCCTCATTTAGCACCTGCTGCACCACCCTCATGAAAAAGGTGCCTAAAATGTATTAGAAGTGAATCACCTGGGCAGTCAAAGTTGATTGAGACTGCTGTGCATCAAACTCCCATTATTTTGTGTGAGTAGATTCAGTCAACGAGGAAGCTTGTGTTAATTGTCCCTGGCCAATTCCATAAGAAGGCAGAACCAATGCTGCCTGGGCCAGAAGGGCATCACCACAGTAATTTTTTTGGAGAGCCCTTGTGAATCTTCAAAATAACTCTGGATATCAGTGGAAATGCAAACAAAAATATTCCAGACCATGACAATGAAACGCATCTGCTTTCTAGGAGTTCTAGTGCAAAATTTACTTAATTGTATGTTTTGAAAAGACGCAAGCATGTATACTTGAGGCATTCCCCAAAATTGGATCCATTCCTGGAAGAAACCCTCTCCACAATTTAATTTCTATTCATGAGAGTCTTGTCCTGGTCCTGCTCAATTTGTCCCTATACATTTTGCTCTGATGCCATGAAAGATACTTGTAGATGGTATACAAGTTATAATGCTGTAGAGCTAGCTAACTACCAAGCCAGCATAGCCAGCTTGCACAGGAGTTAAGACCTGGTACTCCTCTTGTTTATGTACCACATTACTCTGGTTCTGTCTGTAATCACCTGTAATGGTCATGGGGATCAGAGGTCATGAGCAGGTTCTTTAGCAAGGATCACAACTACTCTCTCATTGACATTTATGTACTAAGGTGTGTCTGAACTGCCCTTTGGACCACATATATTTATCCCATAAAAATGCTCCCCAAGCAAATCTGAGGTGTCTTATTGCCTCCACCAATGCAGTTTTTTATAGATAACATCCAAAATTAAAATATGAATATCCCAGAGGATGAGAATGTTGGGTCCATATTAAAACAAACAAAAAAACTGTTTTCTCATGTAGAACCTTGCAAGATGAATTAAGAGATGATCAGAAGCCATGAACCTTAGAATTCTAAGATGTTCTCTGGCTGATGTATCATACTGAACAGAGATGATTAGGAAAGTTTTTTCACTTACAGATTCATTTGTTCCACTGTTAGGAGGAATGCCTTTTAAGAGATGCACTTGCACTTAGAAAGCAGTCTGAAAGCATAATCATGTGTGATACAGTCAAGGAGCATTTCTGAACATTCCAGATCGGTAAGGAGTAAAGAAATCGATGTTAAGAACTCCTGACATTTGGCAAAAGACTTTGCAAAGATCAGCAAGTCATTTAAATAAAGACAAATGTGAATGCCTTCCAGTCTGCAATGAGCTAGACATTCTGTCTTCATCCCAGGAACTTCCCACGGGGGAATGGTTGATACTAAGAGTAATGCTGAGAAACGATAATGTGACCAAGACACAAAATCTGAGAAAGTTTCTGAAGCCTGTATCTAAGGGAAAGAGATAAGCATCTTTTAGGTCTAATGTTAGCATAAAACTCAGAACAGGAATGACTAGTAACAAACTCTAAATGGTCAACATTTTGAATGTTGGTATTTTCACAAACTGGATAAGAAAAGAAGATCCTGAAATGGTCACCAGAAAAGCTTGTTCTTTGAATCAGAAACATTCTGGAGTAGAAGTATTCCTCCCTTCGGTCTAAAGGCATTTGGTTGAATGACTCTAGGGTAAACATACACCGAAAAAACTGAGTTAAAAATTCTGATTCAGAGGTTTGGGAGAAATTCCCATAAAAGGAAGAATGTATATTCAGTGCTAAATGTAACCATTAGTACCCAAGAGTCTGAAACAAACTTTTGTCAAAGGAAAGACTGAATGCCAGTCTATGAGATAAACAGAGATGTAGGGACAGCAGGGGAGGGTTGAAGAAATGCTGGTGTGGCCTGTCTCTGACCTTTGTTTTCCCCCCTCCTGCCATCTCTTTTTTTGTTCCCTATTTGCCAGAAGAAGGCAGGGATTGATTATGTTTTTTTTCTTTTGAAAATTAAGGGTTTGAAACATTTATAATTTTGGGCTTGAAAAAATTTAACTCCCCGACTTATTTTCTGTCAGTTATCAAACTGTGAGAGGCCGAGTAACTGCAGCACCAAACAAAACCTCTTTGTTTAAAGTAGAGTTTAAAATCTTAGACTTTACATCATCAGAAAACTTTTGAGTATGTAGTCAGGACTTTCTTCTCAAAACTCTAGCAGTAGTAGTGCCACAGAAGTATCAGCACAATCATACATACATACATACATACACACACACACATACAGTTCAAAGCATGGTTAGCTACAGAGACAGGTTATAAATTGTAGGATTCAGGCAGGACCTACCTTCTGAAGAACATATGGCAGAACTATCCCACAAGGTATAAATAATTGAGAGAATAAAATGGAAAAAGTAAAATCCTGCATGAAATATAATACCTTGCCTTCTTTTCTACTGGGGAAGGGATGGTCTTAGTAAGTTTTCCACCTTTTTTGCGGACTGAACGGTGAGGGTCAGGGTTACTGCAGGCAGCATTTGACACATTCTCCACAGCTGGTGTAATACGAGGAGTGGATGAAGCATATGGCAAATCCACTTGTTAACAGATCATATCTCCTCTCCTCTAACAGAGTTGGAGTGGACAATCTTTCCTATGAAGAAGTCTTCTGCTTGAGAATCAGACAAAGAAAAAGCCTAGTCTCTATCAGAATCCTCTGACATATCTTCCTCGGGAATATATTAAGCTAATTAGGCTTCTGGTATGGAAATCTGATATCCAGAATAGACAGCCTGTAATAAACCCCTGGCTAAGAAAGAACATCATCCTTATGAACAGATAAAATATGGCTGGATAAGCAATGTTGAATCTTGTTTCTTTTTTCCAGGGGCATCCCAGGAAGGAGACGTAATGAGACATGGCACTTTATTCCCAGGAAAGAGGTCTTTCTCCCCAGACCCTCAAAGAAGAATCTCCTGAAAAAACTCCCAGACACAAGGACGATAACACTCATTTCCAGATTCGATACTGGAACAGTCAAGAGTGGATGTGGCTAAACCTGGCCCATGGTTTTGAAATGAACTACACCAGAGGAATCTAGAGAAACCAATGAATGGTCTGAAGAACAACAAATGGCCACTGCTTATTCACTCACCAGTGGGTGAAGCTTTGTCTAAGGGATCCTACTTATGTTTTATTGTATTTAGTTTTTTTAACTACAGTGAGAGAAAAAAAGTACAGTTTTGTACCTACCATAAATGTAGATGTTCGAGTGTTCACCCTGCTGCAGTCATCACACTAGGGTTATCCTGCAGTCAGACAGTCCCGCAGTCAGCCTGAGTTCCAAAGTCTTGGTCCGGCATTGGTTGCTGTCACTTCTTCCCTGACGTCAGTGCACCAGGGGTATACAAGAGGCATCCGACGCCATTTTCTTCAGTTTTTCTTGCACCAGATGTCAGGTGCCCCCAATAGGTAGGCAATATATAGCTATATAAAAATAAAACAATACCTTCAGACACAAGCAAATACACCACAGAGGTTGTATAGGATAGAGTGGTATAGACAAGTTCAGCTAGTTCAGAGGGGATGGAGGGAGGGTAACCTGGACTGCAGCAGGGTGAACACTCGAACATCTACATTTATGGTAGGTACAAAACTGTACTATGTTCATCATATTACCCTGCTGCAGTCATCACACTTGGGTTGAACCCCAAAGCTAAGGATGGGTGGTGGAGTTAAACAGGGTTAGAAGCAGCTAGTAGGCCCTGCAAAACTGCAGTGGCAAAACCAGCTCTAGCCTTAGAATATAGAGGTAAGTGATAGTGTTTGGTGAAGGTGTGCACTGAACTCCAAGTTGCAGCTTCCAGAATATCCTTGGTTGGCACTCTCCTGAGAAAGGCTGCTGATGTAGCTGTAGCCCTGGTGGAGTGGGACCTAATGTTAGCAGGTAACGGTTTCCCATGATGCGTGTAGCAGAAACGTAAGCAATGCCCTATCCATTTAGAAATGGTCTGTTTTGAGATAGCGTTTCCTTGTGATCCTGCAGCATAGGCTACAAAGAGCTGGTCAGATTTTCTGAAAGCCTTAGTTTTATCCAAGTAGTAATGTAATTGCCTGTGAATGTCCAAAGAGTGCAGGAGTCTTTCTCCTTTGTTCTGGGGATTTGGGAAAAAGGTGGGCAGATGAATGGTTTGGTTTAGGGCCACACTGGATACCACCCTTTGGCATAAAGGAAGGGTTAGTTCATAGAGAGGCTCTGTCTTGATGAAAAATAAGGAAAGGCTCCACTGCCATTAGTGCCTGTAGCTCTGAGACTCTTCTAGCTGAGGTTATTGCTAGTAGCAGGGCAGTTTTCCATGAAAGAAATTTTAAATCAGCTGAATAAGCTGGTTCAATGGGCGGCAGTGTAAGCTTTTCCAGAACAAAGTTGAGATCCCAAGTAGGTGTTGGTGCTCTCCTAGGCAGTCTTATGTTCTTAGCCCCTCTGAGGTACTGTCTTAGGAGTGGATGTGAGAATAAAGGAGGATCCGTGTTGTAATGAGCTGAAATTGCTGAGGCATGGATCTTAATAGATGAAGTCCTTTGTGCAACATCTCAGTTAAATATTGTAGAATCTGAGGAATGTTTGGATCCAAGGGGATTTTGGCCTTTAGCCTGGTTCCAGACGCAAAATCTTTTCCATTTGTCTGAATATGTTTTCCTGGTGCTGGGCCTCCTGGCCGCCAGAATGACATCCATAACAGCTTTGGATAGAGGTGTTGGCTGGTTGTTTAGGTAATTTGCCATGCAGCCAGGTTTAAAGTCTTGAGCTGGCTGTGTAGAATCTGATTGTCTCGCTGGGTGAGCAGGTGAGGAATTTGTGGTAAAATCCATGGTGGGCCGTGGGCCATGTTCCTTAGAAATGGATACCAATGCTGGCGTGGCCAGTCTGGTGCAATGAGTATCATTTGTGGCCTCTCTAATCTGACTTTCAGCTTACCTTTGCTAGAAGAGGCAGTGGAGGAAAGGCATACACTGTTAATGTTTTCCAACTTAATGAGAGGGTGTCCACTTTCCAAGCTTGCGGATGGAATGTCCTTGTGCAAAATTTTTGAAGTTGGTAGTTTTGGGGGCTGGCAAACAGATCTATGTCTGGGTGTCCCCATTTTTGAGCTCTCGTTGCAAATACATGTGGATCTAGTTTCCACTCGTGTGGATCCATGATGTTTCTGCTTAGGTCATCTGCCAATGTGTTTTTCTTTCCTGGCAGGAATTGTTCTTGTAATTGAACCTGGTAAGACAGTGCCGTGTTCCCACAAGGTCATTGCTTGCCTGCATAGAGGGTAGGAATGTGTGCCCCCTTGCTTATGTACCACATTACTGTGGTATTGTCCGTCTTTATTATTAGTTGTCCTAGGTGTAAGAGGTCCTTGAAAGTTGTTAGGGCATTCTGTACTGCTAGCATTTCTTTTTGATTGATATGCAGATGCCTTTGATCTGTAGTCCATTTGCCCTGAATGCACTGTCCTGCCATGTGTGCTCCCCAGGCATAGTCCGATGCATCTGTTGTCATAGTTTGCCTGGCTGTGGGTAAGGTGAAAGGCTGACCCTTGTTGAGGTGACATGCCTGTGCCCACCATAGAAACTCCTGCTGAAGGCAGGGAATGAGTGGTATCATTGTTTCCAAGCTGTGGCTGTGCTGAGTCCATACGCTTTTCAGGTACCATTGTAATTTCCTCATATGCAGTTTTGCAAATGGTATTAGTAGTATGCAAGATGCCATGAATCCCAAGGCCTGCAGAATTTTTCTTGCAGGGAGTTGGGTCTTTGTTGCCATTATTTTAAAATATTGAGTCAGCTGTTGTTGCTTGTCTGGCATGAGATAAGCCATCTGGGCCGTTGTATTCAAGATGGCACCCAGGAATATCATGTTTTGTGAGGGCACTAATTTTGATTTCTTTTCGTTTACTGTGTACCCTTAGGCAACTTAGAAGGTGTTTGACAAATGCCAGATGCTTTAAAAGAATGTCCTTGTTTTCTGCTTGAATAATGCAGTCGTCCAGGTATGAGTATATTTGAATTCCTAACGAAACCAAGAAGAAAAAACAAACAGATAAATCCTCAAAGCGAGTTCCTTGTCAGCGAGCAAGACCACACAATGGTTTAAAAGCCCAAACGTGTTTTAACCAAAACGTTTTCGCCACGGCAATCCGTGGCTTTTTCAAAGGTAAAACAATACATTCAAACCTCATGTTACATTTATAGAAGCTCAAAGAGGAAGTGACATCATTTAATTACCTCTGAGCGGCGAACATTTTTTTTTTTTTTAAAAAACAAAGAGACACATAAACATGTGCCATGATAAGTTGTAATCCTCCTTCTTATTAAAAAAGACAGTATGTGTCTAACCTATAGTAAACACATATAACAAAACCTAAAAATGCTGATGATAAAAAACTTACATAAAAAATATAAATCTGTGTATAAATAATTAACAACTACATTTTATATAATATAAGACCAGCTATACTACCAGAAATATATGAAGTAGATCGATGTAACTAACTACATTTACAAAAAAGGGCAGTACCTCATAGTTTCACCATAACAGTGACAGAAAAACAGAAAAAAGAATAATATTTAACAATCTATAAGCATCTCCCTTCTAATGAAATGTATATGCACAAAGAAGTAGAACCTTATTAGTATACTTGTTAACTCTAAAATACAGTATATAACATCAAAGTGTTCAATATGCTTCTGTGCATTTACCTAAAACAAACCACTCTGTTTTTGAACCTGTTTTTCCCTGGACAATTAAAGCCTAAAAAAAGTATATTGGTGAAAATGTAAATGTAAGTCTAAAATTACCTAAGATAACATTTTAGCTTTAAAACAGGGGCTATATTACAGTTGCTATTCAAGCCTGGATCTCTAAATGCATCCAGGCGTAACTGCCATTCTAACTCCCTGTTTTCTAAAATCAATGAAAAAGGGCCTCCCCTAACCCTTAATGGTACATGGTCAATGGCCATGAATAAAAAACTGTGACCTGGGTTTAACCCTATATGTTTTGTAAGTGCATTGTCGCTCTTATTGTTCTTAATAGCGTATAGGTGTTCATATATACGATCCCTTAAACGGCGATCCGTTTTACCAATGTAAAACGCCTGGCAACAATTACAGATTGCAATGTAAATTATAGACCTACTCTCACAGTTTAAATTGAAACGTATGTGGTACTTTTTGTCCCTGATCGTAAAAGTCTCACCCACTCTCACCACATTGCAGTATTTACAAAAACTACATTTAAACATACCTTTTTTCTTGTAAAAATCACTTAAGGGTACTTCCCTTTGTAGGAGTTCTTTGAGGTTACTTGATCTCTTAAATATAAATCTTGGTTTTCCTCCCAATTTTTCAACCAAACCAGTATTTGAAGATATCAGGTGCCAGTTTTTTCGAATAATAGATAAAATACCCCTAGAGTTTTTGCTAAAGGTAGTAATAAAACTCAAAGAGTAGTCAACTTCCTCGCCTATCAATGTGACTGGTCCTGTCTCAATGCTCAGTAGATCAACAACATCTGAAATACCATTAGTGATCGAGACACCAGTAATAAGGTTACTTTGGGATAGTAAAGGTTTGTAAAAACCACACATCCTTTTTCTGGTGACTTCACCTATCAAATCAGATAGCAATTGGTCGGGAGTCTTTGAGTTTTATTACTACCTTTAGCAAAAACTCTAGGGGTATTTTATCTATTATTCGAAAAAACTGGCACCTGATATCTTCAAATACTGGTTTGGTTGAAAAATTGGGAGGAAAACCAAGATTTATATTTAAGAGATCAAATAACCTCAAAGAACTCCTTCAAAGGGAGGTACCCTTAAGTGATTTTTACAAGAAAAAAGGTATGTTTAAATGTAGTTTTTGTAAATACTGCAATGTGGTGAGAGTGGGTGAGACTTTTACGATCAGGGACAAAAGTACCACATGCTTCAATTTAAACTGTGAGAGTAGGTCTATAATTTACATTGCAATCTGTAATTGTTGCCAGGCTTACATTGGTAAACGGATCGCTTAAGGGATTGTATATATGAACACCTATACGCTATTAAGAACAATAAGAGCGACAATGCACTTGCAAAACATATAGGGTTAAACCCAGGTCACAGTTTTTATTCATGGCCATTGACCATGTACCATTAAGGGTTAGGAGGCCTTTTCATTGATTTTAGAAAACAGGGTGTTAGAATGGCAGTTACGCCTGGATGCATTTAGAGATCCAGGCTTGAATAGCAACTGTAATATAGCCCCTGTTGTAAATCTAAAATGTTATCTTAGGTAATTTTAGACTTACATTTACATTTTCACCAATATACTTTTTTAGGCTTTAATTGTCCAGGGAAAACAGGTTCAAAACAGAGTGGTTTGTTTTAGGTAAATGCACAGAAGCATATTGAACACTTTGATGTTATATACTGTATTTTAGAGTTAACAAGTATACTAATAAGGTTCTACTTCTTTGTGCATATACATTTCATTAGAAGGGAGATGCTTATAGATTGTTAAATATTATTCTTTTTTCTGTTTTTCTGTCACTGTTATGGTGAAACTATGAGGTACTGCCCTTTTTTGTAAATGTAGTTAGTTACATCGATCTACTTCATATATTTCTGGTAGTATAGCTGGTCTTATATTATATAAAATGTAGTTGTTATTATTTATACACAGATTTATATTTTTTATGTAAGTTTTTTATCATCAGCATTTTTAGGTTTTGTTATATGTGTTTACTATAGGTTAGACACATACTGTCTTTTTTAATAAGAAGGAGGATTACAACTTATCATGGCACATGTTTATGTGTCTCTTTGTTTTTTAAAAAAATGTTCGCCGCTCAGAGGTAATTAAATGATGTCACTTCCTCTTCGATATTTGAATTCCTCTTTGTCTGCAGTATGCAATTACTGGTGCCAGGCATTTTGTGAAGACCCTGGGTGCAGTAGATAAGCCAAATGTGTTGAACCTGCAATGAAGCGGAGGTATCTTCTGCAATTTTGTCTGATAGGGACATGCAGGTATGCCTCCTTGAGGTCCAACATTACTAGCCAAGCATTCTTGCCCAGCATGGGAAGAAGCTGCTGTAGTGTTAGCATCTTGAATTTTGGTACTTGCAGATAGGTGTTCAGAATTGAAAGATCCAGAATGGGTCTCCATGCTTTGTCTTTTCTTGGGACTAGAAAGAGTCTTGAGTAAAATCCTTGTCCTTGCTCCTGTGTAGGTACCTGCTGAATGGCTCTCATGTCCATGAGAGCTGTAATTTGTTTTTGTGCCTCTGCCCATTGATTTGGTGGCAGGTTTGGCATTCCTTTTATCCTTGGCAAGGTATGAAAGTGGAATCTGTATCCTTGTGAGACAATGTTTAGGACCCAATTGTCTTTTGTGATGATGTGCCAGTTGTCTGCAAAAAATGCTAATTTTCCCCCCAAGGGAGCTGCCAGGAGAGATCGGCTTGGTAGTTTGAGGACTGAGTCATTGTGTTTGTCTTCTGCTAGTTTGGGGCCTGTCTTCTCCTCCTTTCTTGGTAGCAGTACCCCATTGGCGAGGTTTGTAAGGGCCTTGTGACTGACCTCTGCCCCTTGGGCATCTGTATTTGCTCCTCTGTGATCTGTCAGAAGCTGGAAAGGACCAGTTTTTGTTGGCCAATTTCTGCTGAAATGAGGGGGTTGTACCTGTAAAAAATCCTTAACCGTCTGCATAGACTTTGCCTTATCCTCCAAAACCTCTTCTGCTTTGACACCAAATAATGCATCCTGCTGTAAAGGTGCATCCAATAATTTTGCTTTAACATGATCAGGTAGGGTTTGTTCTTTTAACCAAGCATGTCTACGTATGACAGACCCAGTAACAGCTGCTCTACAGGAAGCTTCCAATGAATCAAATCCACATTGTAAAGTATGTTTGCCCACCTGTTCAGCTGCATGCAACAGATCCTGCATTTCCTTGAATTCAGATTGTTCAGAATGTGTGCTCATTTTTTTGTTTTAATTGAGACATTAGGAATTGCTGATATTTCAGCATGTGAAACTGACAATTCAATGCTCTCATAGCCAGAGTTGCTGAGGTGTATATTTTCTTTCCCTATCTATCTAGGGTTCTGGAATCCCTTTCAGAGGGCACAGGGTTTTTAGCCATTGAAGCTTTAGCCCCCTTGGGATCCAGGAAAATTGTTTCTGGGTCAGCCACAGGACTTTTATAATGGAATTTGTGTGAGTCAGGTACTCTGTAGTATCTGTCTGGTTTGGCTGGAGCAGGAGGTAGAGAGTCTGGATTTAGACTAGACTCCAAGTAAACATCATCCGCAATATCTAAAACTGGAGGGATAGCAAGTGGTCTTGTGCTGGGGTAGTAAAAGGAACTCTCGGAGTATTTTCTTAGAATCAGAGTAGTCCTGGCCTTCCCAGTGGAAATGTTCCCTCATGGTATGTAAAGTTTCCCCAAAGGAGTAGTCTTCAGGGGGAGATGCTGAGGGAATAGAGTCTTCAGCATCAGAGTCATCATAACGGGGAAAAGTGTAATCCTGTTCCTCAGAAGAATCTGAGGAAATTGAAACTTGGTCAGAGGAAGCATAATCCTCCTCTTGTCTTGGTTTTTTATCTGGAGGAGGATGGGAACCCCTGATTAGGGTAATCAAATCTTCAGCCATCTTAAGCATCTGTTTCTTAGGCATGGGGCCTTGAACTGTAGACTGATGTACAGTCTTTTTTTTGGTTTTAAAGGAGTTTTAAGCTTAGCATAAGATTTAATGGTGAGTGTAGTCGGTCTGAAGACACCTTCTGCAACCGAAGGTGTTTCCACTGCACCGGGGTCTCCTTCTGCTCCGGTGTCGGAAGGGCCTAAAGAAGATGGCTGCATCGACCTAGTAGACTCTGCTTGAGAATCCGCAGCTGTCTGGGGTTCCAATTCTGCGGTCGTCAGGGGCTGCGTAGGCGCCTCACTGAAAACAGGAGAACCAGCGACAGGCCCAGCAGAGGCCTCGAAGTCTGGCTTGTTCCTAGGCTGCCTGTCCTTATCCTTGCGTTTTTTATGCATGCCGGTCATTGGCCACTCCGACGGCATGATATAATTAAATTTCCTACCAAAGTAATGTCGTGCGAAGTCAAAACGGCGTTTGATAGTTTGTTTATTAAACCTAGCACAAAGCTGACAACCTGACATCGTGGTCTGGGCCTAGGCAAGGAATACAGCAAGAATGGAAGTCCTTATGAGGTATTTGCTTCCCACAAGAAATGCAATTGTTAACTTTTTCTGACATAGGACTGAAGCAAGTAAAGGTTCCCCAATGGGGTACTTAACTTTATTGAAGACTTCGGACTGAAATTCGAATCGAAAATCTCAGGTGCCGGCCGACCGGCACTTGCGAACTGCTTCTGCTTTGGAAACCACGCGGCAAGAAAGACTGAAGAAAATGGCATTGGATGCCTCTTATATACCCCTGGCGCACTGATGTCAGGGAAGAAGCGACAGCAACCAATGCTGGACCAAGACTTTGGAACTCAGGCCAACTGCGGGACCGCCTGACGGCAGGATAACCTTAGTGTGATGACTGCAGCAGGGTAACATGATGAACATCAGCAGATTGTAAGAATCCATGCGGTAGAAAAGGAAGAAGCTTGACTGGTGGCAAGCTCTGCTGGGCAAAGTCATTTGGAAGGTAAGTTGTCAGAGAAGTATTAACAAGCAGTGCAAACATTTACACTTCCCCACAAAATTCAAAAGTAAAAGTACAAGCAGTATACAAAACCCCTCAAGTCCCTTTCACATAAAGTGCACTGAAAGAAAACAAGAAATTAATGTAAATTGTCACAAAGTATATACAAGCACCAAAGAAATACACTTCCTGATCCCTAAATATAACCCGTACCCCTTCAAGCAAAATATCTTAAGGAGTAAAATTATGAAGTTAAGTTATCATGAAGTGTACACAAGCACCAAAACACTCAAACACCATTTTGAGTACATAAAAAGACTTACCAATCTTATGGCTTCTCCGGTGGTATAAAGAAATAAAGCCCTAACTACAGTCCAGATGTCTTGGGCTTGATTAACAGCATGCACAATGGATGGAGTGGCAGGGTGATAGGCATGCCAATCCTGGGGGGGTGCTTGTTGGTGATGTCCTCTTAAGGGGAGGCATTGTGTAAAGAGGGGAGTTGCCTTTGGACACAACCAATGAATGTGATGAGCAGGGAAACGTGGGCAAGGCATACAAAAAAAAAAAAAAAATGATAAACACAGAACAGAAACAGATGGCTGATCCCACTCGGATACCATTAATATTCATGACCAGCCCCAGCAACTTAGCAGTAAATCCAGGGGGGTTTAGGAGAATACTGCAGACCTGGTATGGATGTGGGTCACTGGAGGCCCAGCCAGTATCAGTGAAGACCGAGGGGACCACAAGAAAAACAAACAAACTTAACAAAAACTTTAAATTCTTACACTTCAGTTACAGTGTTTCAAAAGCAGTACATTCTCACAAAAACATTCCCAAAAATTCAATAAGCCCTGTTCTAAAATATTAATAAAATTGCTGGGGTTCTACAGAAAATAAAAAAAAAAAATCAATCAAAAATATTTTAAAAAGTTTCTAGTATTTGTGTGGTTCCCTTGTGGGGGCTTGTCTGTCAGAAATAAAGTCTGTAGCCAAATTCTGCTCCTGTGAAGCCTCAGAGCTGCTCTCCCTTAAGACAGCAAGAAAGTACTTAAGTTGTCTACACTCTGAATGCTAATTTACTTCCAAAATGATGGCCAATCAGCAGTCAGTGTGTGTATGGAAGGGAGCCAGAGTTTTTGAAGACTGGCTGGTTTGTTGTATCCTGGGCAGGATCTAACCCAAAAAGCCAAAGTCTTGTGCAATAGTAAGAATGATGAATTTCACCCTTATCTGAGTCTTGATGAAAGCCCTTATTACATATTCCAGTTCCATTATGGAGATGCTCCTGAAGGATCTGATGGCCAATTAAGATGGTGTGGGTGGGCAGGAAGGGAGTCTATACAGTCTGTGTCTCTGCCCCACTCTCTCAGAAGTGTCCTGAACTACACGTTAAGGGGACTTGCCCTTGATATCAATTAGCTCCAAGGAAGGTGGAACCAATGCTGGGGACATTGACAGAACAGAAGTAGTCTACTCTGACCTAGCTACTTTGATGGCCCTATAATAGACAATTTCTTAGACATCCTTTTCTTCGAGTCCAAATACCAGTCTTTACCTCTGAGCTTTTCTTTGCCTTTCCTCAAACCATCTGTTTCTTTCCTGTTTTCCTCTGACTCTGGAGGGTTAAGATGCCCTTGAGAAATAATTTATTTCTCCTATCTGACATTGTGTGCTGACCACAACCCTTGCAGATGGAGCAGTCAAATGTTCAACCCCCAAACAAATCATGCAGACATTCCTTAAAACTCTTCTCTTTATCTTTGGAATCCATGTCGAAACAGCAGGTGCAATTAACTAAATAAACATAGTAATAAAGTAGACTGGAACATTAAGAATTAAACCAGCAACAATTACAGACTATGTAAACCAGGAAAATAATATATACATGTAGATATTTTTTTGTTTTTGAAGACAGGCAGGCCAAAAGCCCATGTGTTAAAACAGAGAAAGAAAAGTACAGTTTTGTACCTACCATAAATGTAGATGTTCGAGTGCTAATACAGCCGCAGTAATCACATATGGGTTCTCTGCCGTCAGGCGGGTCCTCGGTCGGCCGAATTCCAAAGTCTTGGTCCGGCGTCGGTTGTTGTCTCTTCTTTCCTGACGTCAGTGCGACAGGGGTATATAAGACACGGCCGACACCATATTCTTCAGTCTTTCTTGCCCCAGATGTCAGGTGCCCCCAGACGGAAGGCAATACATAAATTATATATATATATATAAATATATATATTCAAGCAATGCAATGTAATCAAAAAACAGTAGTTGCAAACAAATACACCATAGGAGGATAACCCAAATTAGGTTGTAGGAGGAGGTGTTAGCCACTAGTCCTTTACCAAGAGGGGAAGAAGGGAGGGAAACCTGTACTGCAGCTGTATTAGCACTCGAACGTCTACATTTATGGTAGGTACAAAACTGTACTATGTTCATCGTGCATACAGCTGCAGTAATCACATATGGGTAGAATCCCAAAGCTACGCACAGGGTGGTAGGCACTAGGTAGAACTGGGATGAGCCAGAATGCCCTGCAACACAGCAGTAGCAAAGCCTGCTCTAGTTTTGGAATATAAATGCAGGTGGTAGTGTTTTGTGAAGGTATGTACAGAACTCCAAGTGGCTGCCTCCAAGATATCCTTGGTAGGAACTCCTCTGAGGAAGGTTGTAGAGGTAGCTGTGGCCCTGGTGGAGTGTGGTCTGATGCCTACAGGGACAGATTTCCCATGATAGGAGTAACAAAAAATGTATGCAGTGGCCTATCCATTTAGAGATTGTCTGTTTGGTAACAGGCTTCCCTTGAGCTCCTACAGCATAAGACACAAAAAGTTGTTGTGATTTCCTGAAAGGCTTTGTTCTGTCCAAATAGTAACGTAGCTGTCTATGGATGTCTAAGCAATGTAGCAGCCTTTCCCCTTTGTTTTGAGGATTGGGGTAAAAGGTAGGTATGTGTATGGCTTGATTTAAAGCTACCCTGGATACCACTTTAGGCATAAATGACGGGTTGGTTCAAAGGGAAACCCTGTCCTGATGGAAGATAAGAAAGGGCTGCACAGCCATGAGGGCTTGAAGTTCCAAAACCCTACGAGCTGAGGTAATAGCCAGAAGGAAAGCTGTTTTCCAGGACAAATACTGTAAATCTGTTGAGGCAGCTGGTTCAAAGGGAGGCAATGTTAATTTTTCTAGAATGTAATTAAGATCCCAGGCTGGCACTGGTTGTTTCCTTGGTGGTCTTATATTTTTAGCCCCTCTGAGGAATTGCCTTAAAAGTGGGTGAGAGAATAACGGTGGATCCATGTTGAATTCTGCAGAAATGGCTGAGGCATGGATTTTTATGGAGGAAAATGAAAGTCCACTGTTCAGCAGCTCAGCTAGATACTGTAATACCTGAGGCAAATTCAGTTTTCTAGGGTCCTGGCCTTTTTTCTCATTCCAAGAGCAAAACCATTTCCATTTTGCTGAGTAAGTCTTCCTAGTAGATGGCCTTCTGGCCTCCAGAATGACATCCTGCACCTCTTTGGAGAGTAGGGTCTGCTGAGGTGTTAAGGAATTTTCCATGCAGCAAGATTGAGTGTTTTCAGCTGACTGTGAAGAGTTTTGTAGCTGTGCTGAGTCAGCAGAAGAGGCATTAGAGGTAGAGGCCAGGGAGGAGTATATGTTAGGCTCCTTAGGAGTGGGTACCAGTGCTGTCTTGGCCAGTCTGGAGCAATCAGTATCATCTTCGGTCTGTCTGCTCTTGCTTTCAAGAGCACCTTGGGTAGAAGAGGCAAAGGCGGAAAAGCGTACACTGTCCATGCTGTCCAACTGAATGAAAGGGCATCCACCCTCCAGGCCTTTGGATGAAAAGTCCTTGAACAAAACTTTTCCAGTTGATGATTTCTGTGGGAGGCGAAGAGATCTATGTATGGCCTTCCCCATGCTTGGATTATTTTTGTAAACACCTGTGGATGCAGCTTCCATTCGTGCGGATCTGTGATATTTCTGCTTAGATTGTCTGCCAGCGTGTTTTCCAAACCTGGCAAGTACTGTGCTTGAAGTTCGATTTGCCATTCCAGAGCCAAGTTCCAAAGTGTCATGGCTAGTCTGCACAGGGGATATGAATGTGTTCCTCCTTGTTTGTTTATGTACCACATTACTGTGGCGTTGTCTGTTCTTATCAATAATTGTCCTGGATGCAGGAGGTCCTTGAATGCTCTAATTGCATTTATTACTGCTAGCATTTCTTTTTGATTGATGTGAAGGTGCTTTTCCTTTTGGGACCATTTGCCCTGAATGCACCTGCCTGTCATGTGCACCCCCCAGGCGTAATCTGAGGCGTCTGTTGTGATGACTTGATTTGCTTGAGGCTTGCAGAATGGGAGACCTGTATTTGTTTGACATGCTTGGGCCCACCATAGAAATTCCTTTTGCAAACTTGGAATTATTGGTATTATTGTTTCCAAATTGTGGCTGTGTTGAGACCATAGGTTTTTTAGGTACCATTGAAGTTTTCTCATATGCAACTTTGCACATGGGATTAAAAGAATGCAAGATGCCATGAAGCCCAGAGCCTGCAGGATTTTCCTTGCAGTAAGCCTGGTACAATTTGCTAGTGTTTTGAAGTACTGAGTTAGTTGCCCTTGTTTTTCTGGCGTAAGATAGGCCATCTGGGTGTTTGTGTCCAAGTTGGCACCCAGGAAAGTTATTTTCTGAGATGGTGTTATTCTGGATTTCTCTTTGTTGATTGTGTATCCCAGAGAATTCAGTAACCGTGTTGCATAAGCCAGATGTTCCAGAAGAGTGTGCTTGCTGTCTGCTTGGATCAGGCAGTCGTCCAAATAAGGGTAAATTTGAATCCCTTGAAGTCTGCAGTAGGCAATTACTGATGCCAGGCATTTCGTGAATACTCTGGGCGCAGTAGATAAGCCAAAGGGCAATGCAGAGAATTGATAGTGGATTGAACCTGCAAGAAATCTGAGGTATCTTCTGCAGCTTTGTCTGATTGGGACATGCAGGTATGCCTCCTTGAGGTCCAATGTTACCAGCCAAAACCCCTTGCCCAGCATGGGAAGAAGTTGCTGTAATGTGAGCATCTTGAATTTTGGTACGAGTAGAAATGGGTCTCCAGTCGGTTCCTTTTCTTGGTACCAGGAAAAGTCTGGAATAAAAACCTTGACCTTGTTCGTGAGTAGGAACCTCTTGAATGGCTTTCATGTCCATGAGTTTTGTAATTTGTATTTGTGCCTCTGCCCTTTGATTGTGTGGCAGGTTTGGCATGCCTCTCATTTTTGGAAGAGTGTGAAAATGAAATCTGTAGCCTCTGTTTATTATGTCCAGGATCCATTTGTCTGTTGTGATAATATGCCAATTTCCTGAAAATAGTGCCAGCTTTCCTCCCAAGGGAGCTGCCAGCTGAGATTTGCTTGGCATGAAAAGGAGGAAGTCATTGGGTTTGCTTTCTGTATTGTTGTGCACTGTCTTCGCCACCTCTTGGTGCTTGAGTTTGCCATTGTCTGCCTCTATATGATCCTTGAGATTGTCCTCTGCCCCTTGAGCACCTGTATCTACCTCTCTGGGGCTTGTCCGTGGCTGGAAAGGACCAGTTTTTTGAAGGCCAATTTCTGCTAAAACGAGGTGGCTGTACCTGTAGAAAAGCCTTGACAGTTTGCATAGATTTAGCTTTTTCTTCCATTTTCCGTAGTATCTCCTCAGCATTAGTACCAAATAGCACATCCTTTTGTAAAGGAGCATCTAGTAGTTTAGCTTTAACATGATCAGGCAAGCTTTGTTCCCTAAGCCAGGCATGTCTACGAATGACTGCTCCAGTAGCAGAAGCTCTACTTGAGGCCTCTAAGGCATCATAACCACATTGTAAGGTGTGCTTACCCACTTGTTCTGCACTATGTATCATATCCTGCAATTCCTTCAAATCAGGTTGTTCAGGTTGAGACATTTTGTTTCTTAATTGTGATAACAGAAACTGTTGATATTTAAGCATATGGAACTGACAATTTAAGGCCCTCATGGCTAGGGTGGCCGAGGTGTATACCTTTTCCCCCCACCTTTCTAAGGATTTAAATTCTCTCTCGGAAGGTAGTGGATTCTTGGCAGTAGAAGCCTTCATTCCCTTGGGGCCTTGAGAAATGGTTTCAGGGTCAGCATTATGGCTTTTGAAAAGAAACTGGTGAGAGTTAGGGACTCTGTAGTACCTATCAGGCTTGACTGGTGCAGGAGGCAGGGAATCCGGATTAAGACAAGCCTCCGAGTAAACATCATCAAGTATGTCCAGGACAGGAGGTATAGCCAGAGGTCTGTGTTGAGGTAACAAAAGAAATTCCCTAAGCCTTTTCTTGGAATCAGAAAAGTCTTGGCCTTCCCACTGGAAGTGTTCCCTCAAGGTGTGCAAGGTTTCCCCAAAAGAAAAATCCTCTGGGGGAGATACAGAAGGAATGGACTGTTCTGCATCAGAATCTTCATAAGGAGTACGAGTGTTCCTCCACATCAAAATGTTCTGAGAAAATGGAGCCCTGTTCAGAAGAGGGAGAGTCTTCCTCCACTCTGGGTCTCTTGTCTGGAGGGGGATGGGAACCCCTGATATAGGAAATTAAATCCTCAGCCATTTTAAGCATCTGCTTTTTAGGCATGGGGCCTGGGGATGGGCCCTGTGCAACAGGCCTCTTGAGATGCATGGCTGATTTGGACTTAGTGAAGGCCTTAATGGAAAAGGAAGAAGAGGGTCTAAATACACCCTGGGTGGAAGTGGACCTGTCCACATTAGGAGGCTCAACACTCACTGTGGTTTCGATGGTTGTAGTCTGAGTACGGGCCGAGGTACCAGCGGTCTCGGGTACAGAAGACACCGCCAAGGAAGTGTCGTTGGTAGTCAGGGACTGCATAGGCATCTCGCTGAGAACCGGACCACGTGTAGCTGGTTTTGGCGTGGTGTAGGTGGAGACCGCGGACCTCGCGTGTCGGTCCTTGTCCTTTCGTTTTTTGGACAAAACGGTAGTCGGAGTATCCGACGACATTTTATAATCAAAGGCTTTACCAAAATAATGTTGGCGAACTCTGCCCGACGCTTAATAGTGCGTTTATTGAAAGTAGCGCAAAAGCGACAGCCCGAGACGTCGTGGTCTGGGCCTAAACAAGGTATGCAGAGGGAATGGAAATCCTTATGCGGTATTTGCTTCCCACAAGAAATACAATTGTTAACTTTGTCTGACATCGGTCTGAGGCAAGAAAAGTTTCCCCAACGGGGTACTTAGCTTTAATGAAGACTTCAGTTTCTGATTTTTTTGTAGATTCAGGAGCTGGCCGACCGGCACTTGCGAACTGCTTCTGCTTCGGGCACCACGCGGCAAAAAAGACTGAAGAATATGGCGTCGGCCGTGTCTTATATACCCCTGTCGCACTGACGTCAGGAAAGAAGAGACAACAACCAACGCCGGACCAAGACTTTGGAATTCAGCCGACGGAGGACCCGCCTGACGGCAGAGAACCCATATGTGATTACTGCAGCTGTATGCACGATCAACATCATCATGATCTAAACATTTAAGGGGCTGAAAGCAGACTAACTTATAAGAATATATTAACGCAAAGCTGTCAAAAAAGTAACAGATATAGCAATAAAAAAAGAAAAATATAGAGGTGGAGCACTTAGCCTTTAGCTCTGAATCACAATTATGCCTTCTGAGAGTTGAAGTGGAAAACGATTTTAGGAAGATTCACAGCAAGGAACATTCATTATGGGATGGTAAAATGTAAAGGGGATCAAGGCTGCAGCACTAATGTTGCCAAGCCAGATGAAAAGCAGCTCAAGGACCCAACAGTCAGATCAGATGGACAAAATGAATAAGATGCAACTTTCATATAAAGGGAAGATGGTGAGAGGAAGCCACTGCAACAATGGGAAGAGATGCTTTCCATTGTTGCAGTGGGAAGAGAAGCTTCCTAAGCACCTGCTGCACATACAGAAATAGCAGAAATCAGTAAGGTGAAGCAAAATCAAGCTATCTTCATAAAACAATTTGTATTTGGACAAACAACCATAAGTGTTTTTGCAGTATTAAAACTGCTTCTTCAGATGTATAAAATCACTACCATGCCTTCTCATTTGTACAGGTTATCTTAAAATCATATGGTACAAAAGCAATTACCTCTTAAAGGCACAAAACCTTACCCTATACAAAATATTCTAAAAATATCATGCAAATTATGGATTTAGGAGAGAGATTTATAGTAAGAGGATATAGTAAACATAAGGTACACAGTTCGTTAGAATGTGTGGTTAAAAGTAGGAAAGATGACAGGAGACCATATTTTTCATCTAATTCACCTTTATCTAAAAACAAAAATAAGTATTCTAGTGATAGTAGGTGTAGATTACCAGTAACATTTTCTAAAACGTCTGAAAGTATAAGAAATTACGTACTTACCATAATGTTCCATGTTAGTTGTCTTCTTCTCGCCTTCTTTCTTGTTGGACGGGTTCGGAGCCGAACCTCGGCTCCGACTCGGCCAAATACTAAAGCTCGAGAGCTATTTTTACCGGCTCGAGGCTATCCTATGTCCCATAATGCTAGGCGAAATATACCCAGATCTCGTTTGATAGCTAACACTATGGACAGACATGTCCCACCACTAGAAAAGATAAAACTATGAGCTATGTAGAACTATAAACCCTACAGCCTGCCTTTCACCAGGGCTACCAAAGGGGAACAAGAGCGCTAGATGAAGGGATAATCCTGGTGAAAAGGAAAACCTCACCCAATACTCTAGGTCTTTCCAGGCTAGGGGGATGGAGGGTGGGACGAAAGAAAGAAGGCGAGAAGACAACTAACATGGAACATTATGGTAAGTACATAACTTCTTAATGTTAAGTTGTTAATCTCACCTTCATTCTTGCTGGATGGGACCATGTCCCTAGCACCTTAGTCCTGGGTGGCTCAATGGAACAGACTCTTGAGTACAGTGAACCAAAATCAGCCCTATTTCTGGAGGCAATATCTAGTTTGTAATGAGAGATGAAGGTATGAGGAGAGGCCCATGTGGCTGCTGCACAAATAGAATCCATAGGTAATCTCGCTTGAAACGCAACTGAGGAAGCTAATGCTCTAGTTGAATGAGCTCTAGGCTTGGTAGGGAGCTCCTTATGCCTCAATTGATAGGTTAAAGAGATAAGAGAGGTCAACCATCTGGACAAGGTCACTTTAGAAACTGGAAGGCCCTGCTTCACTTCGGCGTAAGACAAGAAGAGTTGCTCTGATTTTCTCGTTAGCTTGGTTCTATCCAGATAGAAACATAGTTGCCTATGAACATCCACACAATGTAATCTTCTCTCAGCTCTATCAGTGTAATTTGGAAAGCAAACTGGGAGATCAATGGTCTGATTGAGACTTTTTTCCGAGAGTACCTTAGATAGGAAGGATGGATTTGTCTTAAGAGCCACTCTATCTTTGTGAAAAACAAGATAAGGGGGGAGCACAGATAGTGCTTGTAGTTCCAAAACCCTTCTCGCTGAGGTAATAGCTACCAAGAAAAGTGTTTTCCACGAGAGCAGTTTTAATGAGCAGGAGGCAGCAGGTTCAAAAGGAGGCAGAATTGATGACGACAGTACCAAATTTAGATCCCACGGTGGAGGAGGGTCTTTGACTGGGGGCCTAAGTAATAGGGTACCCTTCAGAAAGGCTTTGCAGAGCTTGTGGGACATAATACTGGACTCTGACAAGCCAACATGGAAATTTGCAATAGCCACCAACTGGACTTTGACAGTGGCTGAAGAAGAACCTTTCTGAAAGAGTTCCACCAAGAAATCTAGAACTGTTTGGACAGGAGCAGTAAAGGGATCAACTTGGTTCTTTTTTGCCCAAATAGAGAAACGTTTCCATTTACTTGCGTACGTCCTTCTGGTGTTAGACTTGTGAGAGGCAAGGATAATCTGACGTACTGACGGAGAAATTAAGGGAAGTCTGGCTAGGGTTGGAAGTGGAGCAACCAAGCTGTGAGGTTGAGAGATGAAAGGGATTGATACAGCCTGCCCGATTGATGGTTCAGAAGGTCTGGCACAGGGTCCAGATGTTAGGGCTGCTCCAGTAGATGATGTTGTAGGAATGGAAACTAGACTTGTCGGGGCCAGTAAGGGGCAATGAGGATCATCCTGGATCTCAAGGCAGTTGCTTTCTGGACTAACTGAGTGAATAAGGGAAAGGGGGGGGAGCATAAAGGAGACTCCTGGGCCAATTGTGGACTAGAGCATCTCTGGGAGAGAGGCCCGGAAGAGGGAAGAGGGTGAAGTCGTCTTGACACTTGCTGTTTTGAGGGGTTGTGAAAAGGTCGCAGCAAGGCTGACCCCAGCTACTGAAGATTTGGTCCACTACTAGTTGGTTGAGAGACCACTCGTAGGGCATGAGAATGTCCCTGCCAGCCTGTCTGCTATGACATTGGACTTCCCGGGAATGTGTTTTTCTACCAGAAACCGCTGAGAAGAGATCACCCATTGCCAGAGTCTGAGCGCTTCCCGACAAAGAGGGTAGGACCTGGTTCCGCACTGTTTGTTGATGTACCACACTACGGACATATTGTCTGTCTGTATTACAATCATCCCAGTGGGAAGAGAGCTCTGGAGAGCCTGCAACGCCAACAGCACCGCTCTCATCTCCAGGACATTGATGTGCAAGTGGTACTCGAAGGGTTGCCATGTGCCCCGGACTGTACTGCCCTGAAAATGCCCCCCCCCACCTGATCAGGGAGGCATCCGTTGTCACGGTGGCAACCGGAGGGGGGAGAACAACCGGTCTGCCTTGAAGCACCTGAGGTGAGACCATCCACCAAGATAGGTGTCGTTTCCAAGACTGAGTGATGAGAATATTGTGTGACATGGGAAGCTGCTGAAAAGACCATTGGGAAAAAAACATCCACTGTAGTATCCACATATGAAAACGAGCTAGGGGGAGCAAGGTGATTGTTGCAGCCATCAGACCAAGCGTTTTCAGTACAAGCCTGGCTTGGACCCTGTCCTCCTGTAGCAGGACTTGAACATGACTGCGAATGTCGTATACTCTTTGCGTAGGTAGTTTTGCTGACAACTCTACCATGTTTAACACGGCGCCTATGAAGGCATATGCTGACAAGGCGACAAGGCAGATTTTTTGAAATTTATAGAGATGCCTAGCGCTTTGCAGGTTTGTACAGCATAATCCCTGGCTTGAAGTAGCTGGTGCCTGGTGGTGGCAGTAAGGAGCCAGTCGTCCAAATATGGAAACACCTGGAATCCTCAACGTCTCAGGTGAGCCGCAACCACTGCCATGCATTTGGTAAACACCTTGGGGGCTGTGGTGAGGCCAAAGGGCAGAGCTCTGAATTGGTAGTGACTGGCTCCCAGCCAGAAGTGGAGAAACCTCTTGTAGCGCCTGTTCATTTTGATATGGTAGTACGCATCCTGAAGGTTTATAGAGCACATCCAATTGTCCTGACCCAAAGACCCAAAAAGGGAAGAATGGACTGTAGTGTGACCATCCGGAATTTTGTTATTTCAACCGATTTGTTCAGTCTGCTGAGATCCAAAATAGGTCTCCAGTCCCCTGTCTTTTTTGGTACCAAAAAGAATTTGGAGTAGATACCGGATCCTTGTTGGTCTGCCGGGACTGGCTGGATGGCTCTTTTTAAAAGCAGCTTTGAAATTTCTAGTGCTGCTTGGTCTCTCAGACCGGGTGGAACGTCTGGAAGAGGCCCTTTTGGTTGATGTGGGGTGTGGATAAAGGGGGATTTGTACCCATCTGTCCTGCGTAAGAGAGCACCAGGCTTCTGGGTACAGCAAAAGTCTTCCCCCGACTGCCTCCGAAGGTGGACAGTCGGGCAGCTCCTCAGGGGTGCTGAAAGGGTTTGTCAGAGAAAGATTCTCTGCTACCCTGATTCTGCGGACCCCCCCTGCCCCTAGGGCGGCGTCTGTTGCTGTTCCCTCCTCTGCCTCTGGAGGGAAGCTCACTACGTGCATCCGGCAGAACTCCTTGAGGTTTGCGGAACCACATTTTCCCACCCTTTTGACCCATAGGATACGGTCTAGAAGGGGTGGAAAAATGGACTCCCACGGCTGAGAGAGTTTTGCCTTCTTGTTCACACCTGGTTAAGGTATCCTTCACTTGAGGTCCAAAAAGAGCAGAACCATCAAAGGGGGTGTTAGTGAATGATGCCTTGAAGGGGTCAGCAAAATTGCCGAGCCACATCCAGGCGTGTCTCCTTAGAGCAACACCAGTACCCTGCGGCTCTACTCGCTTCATCGGCTGCATAAGAGATGAGCCGCATGGAAGAGTTAATGATAGAGTTCAGGGTCCCTAGCTGGGAGTTGATCTTTTCCTGAGACCCCACAGCTGCTGGGTCCTGCAATGTTTCACCCAGTTCCTTGAGAAGGTCCCTCTGAAGTCAGGTGAAATGGCATAAATAGTTCAGCGACCACATAGCAAAGGTCGCTGAGGAAAACATCTGGTTGCCGTACCTATCCATAGTCCTAGATTCCTTATTAGGAGGATGGACTGGTACTGAAGGGTCAGCCAACTCCTTCTTAGTGGCTGCCACCACCACCATGGCATCCACGGGGACACCCTTGGAGAGAAACTGCTTATCTGTGGGAGCAGTAATAAATTTAGTGGGCCTCCGAGGAGTTGGTTCCATAGTATCTGGAGCCGTCCACGCCTTCTGAGCCACCACCTCCATAAGTGGGTCGAAAGGCGGGGAACACCCAGGAGGTGGAAGGGCGAGAACCGAAGGCATCCAGGTACACCGACTCGTCCTCGGATGGGTTAAGGGCAGACCAGTTCCCCCTCTGTTTGAGGATCTCTAAGATGTCAGAAAAGGAGACATCCTCAGAGGGGGACCTTGGGGACCCCTCCGTATCATCCAGGTCGGTGTCAGATGTCACTGACTCAGGAGAGTCGACATGTTTCCTCTTACATGTCCTCTTCCGAGGGGGCTCCCCTGCAGGGTCAGGGGAGGTCTCAGAAGAGGAATAAAGGCCCAACGGGGCAGCCTGGAGTGTCGGTTCTCCTCGGTTGGGGTCAGGAGGGTAGGCAAGGGCTGAAGCAGGCACCATAGAGGGAGGGGCCGAGGAGGCCGACCGTGGTGCCGGTATTGGAGCCAGCATGCTCCTCATCACCTCAAAGGCACCCCTGTCAGGCAGGGAAGAAGGACCCAACTCTGAGAAGATGAGAGCTCCCCCCGGCACCAAGAGGGACGGCTCCGAGGCCAATGTCAGGGCCGAACTCACTGGCGCCGAGGCTCCGAGAGGGAGAGTGGGGTTGGACAAGGGTCCGATGCCACTCGCCCCCTCGGAGCCGACGAGGGAGTCTCGGCACCCGGATCCCGCCAAGGACAGGATCGGAGCCGACAAAGGAACCGACAACAGGGGGGATCGGTTCCGATGCCCCCACAGTACTCACCTCAATGACCTCCAGCTCCGAACTCAGCAGAGTAGTCGGAGGAGGAACTTGAGCGGGTGTAGGGGTAGCTCCTGTCTGTTGAGACGGGCTATGGAGCAACTGGGCCAGTCCCTGCAACTTCAAAAGCTGGCTGACTACCCTCTCCA
This sequence comes from Protopterus annectens, assembly GCF_019279795.1. Taxonomy (NCBI): domain Eukaryota; kingdom Metazoa; phylum Chordata; order Ceratodontiformes; family Protopteridae; genus Protopterus; species Protopterus annectens. The sequence continues at coordinate 1,318,945,387 of NC_056726.1, read as the reverse complement.
GGACATGGTCCGAAAGCCTGGAAGACCTAGAGGAATGAGATCTATGGCTCCACTCCGACAAGAGTGGAGACTTCGGAGCCGATCTAACCGACTCGAGAGACGGAGACCTTGAGCGCTTTCTGCTCGGAGATGGCTCCGACACTAAAGTCAGAGCCGACTGAGGTCTAGATGCCTCGGTTCCAGCCGGAACAGACGAGGCAGCAAGAGCACCGCTCGGCGCCGGCTCCGAAAATGGAGCTGACGATTTGGCGGGCTTTGAAGGTTTCCCAGTCATGGTCTTAGCCAGGAACCTTCAGGCTTTAACAAGCCTCTAAGAATGAGTTTGTTTCTGCGCTCCTGCAGGACTCTAGGGCTAAAAGCATGGCAGATGGAACAAGAGTCCTGCAGGTGCAGAGGGCCCAAACAATACACACAAGAAGTGTGACCGTCTGTCAGAGACATCTTCTGACAGCACGAGTCACACTTCTTGAAATCCGATACCTTAGTATCCTTAGACATACTAAAAATGCACAGTACACTATTTTATAATAACAATTACAATAAGCAGAAAAACGGGGAAATACCGCCAAACAGAGGGACAGAATTCCACACACACACAGAACTAAGGGAAATCTGTAATACCAAGGGGGAGGGTCAGAGGCCCAACCACCTTAAGGGTGGAGAAAAAGAGAGATTAGCAACTAAAAAGGGGGGAAAGACTAGTCGCTAACTTCACTAATACTAAAGGGACAAAAGAGGGAAAAAACTGACTAAAAAACTATCTCAAAAGTTATTAATAATGATATAAGACCTGGAGCAGGTGAAAACGCAACCTCGTAGCTGAAGCAGCAAACGAGAGCTGGGTATATTTCACCTAGCATTATGGGACATAGGATAGCCTCGAGCTGGTAAAAATAGCTCTCGAGCTTTACTATTCGGCCGAGTTGGAGCAGAGGTTCGGCTCCGAACCCATCCAGCAAGAATGAAGGCGAGATTGACAACTTAACATCTAACATTATTAAGAAACACTAGAAGACTATGACCAAAAACCCAGAAATAAAGAAGATAGTGGTAGAGGTCCCAAGTTTTGTGCATAAGAAGACAAAATCTCTGAAACAGGTGTTATGTTATCTTAGTAGGAGCCAGTAAAGTTAAATACAAAAATAATTATAGTAATTTTGTTACTAGAACATGTTGTAGTTGCAATTATTGAGAGTACATAGTTCAGGGAAATTTTTACATCCAGATCAAGGTAGAATATATAGGTTTAGTGTTGAGGCTACATGTAATAGTATACATATATCTGGCATGTTGTTAATATGCAAAAAATTTTATGTAGAAAAGACTGATAGATGTCTGAAGGATCGAGTAAGGGAGCATCTATGTAACAGGAATGGTTCTAGAAGTAATGCCCTTGCCAAACTGAGGAGAAACTTCTTCTGAACAAAAGGTTAAATTTTTGGTTATAGGCAAAGTAGAAATAGGTTTGAGAGGGGGTGACATATATAATGCACCTGAGTCTTTCGAGAGTAAATGGATAATTAGACTTAGCTGCCTCAATGATAAAGTTCAGATAAGACCGATGTTAAAAGCATGTCCACGTCTTAAAATAATTTATTTCTATTGTTGTTAAAATTATATATGTGCTCTGTGTTTATATTATATATATATATATATATATATTATTTGAAAAAGTGTCTTGACAATAGTGTTGTACCCATGGGGCTGAGGTTTTTCAAGACACCCATGGGTGTAGTTTTGGATGAATGTAGTAAAAGGGAATGTTCTAAATTGTTTGATGGGTTTGGCTTCTCTTTTATAAAATTTATTATTGGTTGTAATGACAACCGTATTTGTGTATTGCTGACTGAATTGGAAGACCTAAACAACATTATAGTACAAGATTTATTATTTGAGGAGAGTGAAATGCTGTATGAATCACAGTTTAATTGGATAGCTGGTTGATAACAAAGCAATTTGAACGCAAGTGTAACTAACTTCATAGGGATTTGGAGCAGTACAAAAGGGGTGAGGCATACAGGTGGGAGAAGGATACAGGTTACAAACCCAGGGAATATTCACACCTAAAAGGGAGAAAGCAGGGTCGGAGTAACTTCAGGGACAACCAGGCATCAAGGTCATTCAAAAACCACAGAGGTACTTTCAACTACAACAATCAATCACAGTATCACAATTTTTTAGAGAGAGAACAGGGTTGGGAAGAAAATCAGAGGAGCTACCACAATGGAGGGGGAGATTATCAGGGGGGAAGGTCGGTGAGGTAGTCAACCCTCACGGACCTTCCTCAAAAGAGAAACATCTTGAGATTATTAAGGTCAATGATAAAATTAGTTCTTACGATAATTTTTACATCTACAATTACACCGAGGTGAAACTTAAAAAAGAACACTTCACCCTTTTGTCTAAGGGGATGAAGTTTATACCCTATGGAAAATTTAATCTAGTAGATAGTATAGTGGATATAAAGAAATACATAAGGAAACTCATTTAGGAGTAAAGTTTGAAGGTACCCAGTATAAAGAATTAAAGGAATTTAAAATTAAAAGTACATATACTCCCCGCCCCCCCTGAACAACCTTCTTGACACCTTTGAGAAATTGGTTATAGGGGACCTTTATCAATATAGTAAGCAGAGGAGGTATGGTACCAGGTACAACTTAACAAAGGAAGAACAAAGAACATTGAATGATTTACAGGAGGACCCCAATATTAGGACTATGAGGCCGGATAAGGGGGGTGGGGTGGTCCTATATCGCTCTAATGATTACAGCAACAAGATTAACAGTATTTTGCTTAGTTCCGGCAAATATGAGGTTTCCTCTGTGAACGAAGTCAACATAGGGTACCATAAGGTGGACCTGTTTTTGGAGGACCTACTGTTGGAAGATAGAATAGATTCTGATCTGTACCAATTTTTGAAAGTGGAGCAATCTATCATCAGTACAATAGTGGGCATTCCCAAGGTCCATAAGGACATTATGGACCCCCCTTTTAGGCCTATAATCTCAGGGAGTCATGCCAAGACCTTCCCTTTTGGAAAGGTCATTGACAAATGGCTTAAACCGACTCTTAGGAAAATTCCACACTTGGTCCTTGACTCATGGGATTTTTTGGGAAGGCTGCAGCCAGGGTTATCTGAAGGGGTCAAATGGCTCGTTACCATTGATGTAATTGACCTTTTCTCTAATATACCGAAAGAGGAGGGTATGAACAGGTTTCAAGAGAGTATCACTGGGCTTGGGCTGTTATCCTGGGACAAGACTCTATTGGTACTGGACTTTATGGAGACTGTTTTGGCACACAATTATATTTTGTACGAAGGTGAGTACTATAAGCAGTCCAAGGGTGTTGCTATGGGGGCCGCTTGTGCCCCCATATATGCAAATTTGGTAGTCTTTGATTGGGAAAAGGAGTACATCTTTCAAACTAATTGGTTTAGATATATTTCTTGCTATCTTCGGTTTCTGGACGATATTTTTCTCCTGTGGAGGGGTAACCAACAGGAATTGGAAAAGTTTTTTGGTTATTTAAATTCCTGCAGTGAACATTTTAAATTCACCTTTAATATGGACAAGGAAACCATCTCCTATTTAGATGTACAAATAACTTTACAGGATGGGAAATTTAAGTCCAATATTTTTAGGAAGAACACTTTCAGCAATTCCTATTTGCACTTCTCCGGTAATCACCCTTGGGCTCAAAAAAGGAACATTGTCAAAGGGCAATGTATCCGAGCAGCTTGGATGACCTCAGAAGCTAATGACTTGGACAGTGAGTTTGGTAAAATAGGTTCTTTTTTTGCCGAAAGGGGGTATCCCTTAGATATGATACTGGACGTTAGTGAATACTTTAGGAATCAATGGGGAATTAAGTACAAGCCCCTTTTGGGAGTGGGTTCAGAAACAGAAGCAACTGAGAGTAATAGAATACCCAATGACGATGGTGTCATAGGAAAGTATAATAAGGCATGTGTTATCCAACACGCATCATACTGTGGAGACATTAGGCGTATAATCCAGCGTAACTGGAATGTACTAAAAGCTGACAACAATATATTAAAAATAGTGGGGAACGAGCCACGTTTCGTTTATAAGAATGGGTTCAACATGAAATATTTGTTGGAGAGAAAGTATGATAGGAAAATTGAAAGGTGTGTTGGTAGTGGAACCACCAAGTGTGGTACATGCCAACAATGTCAATACATTATAGATGTTCCGGGTATTACTTTGCAAAATTACAACAAAATGAGAATTACTTTTCAGAAGGGTAACTGTAGGTCAAAAAACTTGGTTTATTTAGCCACCTGTACACACTGCCCCTGCTTCTATGTAGGGAAGACTGTTAGATGTTTACGGAATAGAATTTACGATCATTATTATAGTATCAAGAAACATGATGGCAATAATGCCTTATGGAAACATTTAAACGACAATAAGGAATGTTCATCCTTTAAATTTGGTATATTAGAGTTGGTCAAGTATAATGTGAGAGGGGGTGACATTAAAAAAACTGTCAGTGACAAGGAAATAAGGTGGTAAATCAAACTAAATGCATCAGTTTACCCTGGAATAAATGAACACATTTCGATCAAACCTATATTAGACAATTTAAGTTAATTGTCAAAAAAATGCACAAGTGTAGGAATTGTAGTGGTCGTGAACCTATTTACATTTACTGTTTTTTTCATCATCAACAGTATGAATTTTTTCCAACTGTATTACACCAAGTTTATTCTTTTGATCAAATGTTGTTTACATTGTCATTGATTCATACGTAGTTTTAAAATATTTAAAATATTTTGATAGGTTAGTTGTTTAGGATGTATTTATAGTTTTAAACAGGAAGGAACTTGAAATACCAGCACTGGCACTTTAAATTATAATTAACGCATGTCAGGTGATGAGTTTTTTGTATTTATAACAGTACTAAAAACATGGATCAGTTGTTCTAAAGAAGTCTTTTATGTAAGATGAAAGCGCTTAACGGATATTTTTTTTACAATAAACTTGTTTCATTTGTATTGAACATCTTTGGACTGGTGTTCGTGCTGGTGTATTTGGAGTTCAACTGGGACAGCTTGTGCGGTTTCATTCACTTCTTAGTTGACTGTTCTGGTATTTTCAGTATGTTTATATTATATATTTTATATGTTGAGAAATTTATAGTTTTTAGAATATTTTGTATAGGATAAAGTTTTGTGCCTTTAAGAGGTAACTGGTTTTGTGCCATGTGATTTTAAGATACCTGTATAAATGAGAAGGCATGGTAGTGATTTTACACATCTGAAGAAGCAGTATTAATACAACAAAAGTGCTTACACAGTTATTTGTTTTATGAAGATAGCTTGGTTTTGCTTCACCTTACTGATTTCTGCTAGACTATGTTTTGTGGTGTTTGATGAAGCATTTATCCAGCACATAGTTTTTTTTGTTGTTGTTAAATACAGAACTATGTTTACAGGGTTTATTATTTTTTTTTTGTTACTGCAAATGATGAACTAATTTTTTTCTGTTCTTTTAATTAATGATAATTCTTTGCTGTAACCATCTTGGTCTACATTAAAAACGCTGGATGCTATCTCTACTGTTGCCTCCAAAATTTGCATAGACACTGCAATTTACTCATCACAGTTTACACTGCAGAGAATTAACCTGGTTCCTTTCACTGTAAAGGAGTGATTTTCCACTGTAAACTCACTGGCTAACTATGGACTACAGGCAGCAGCTGTATTGGGCCCAGGGGTGCTAGATTTCTTATCCGACAGGTAGGGATAAAAAAAAAAAAAAAAAAAAAAAGGGTCTTTAGGTACGTGATTTTTGATTGGCCTGTATGCTGGTATACGAGCCAACCAAAAAAAATGATCGCAAAACGGAGTTACTTCTGTTCAATGCTGAACATCAGGCAGTTCTGCATTCAACAGAAGTAGCTCTATTTTGCAATTTTTTGATTGGCACATATACAGGCATACGGTGCCAATCAAAAAAAGCAAACTGGAGGCTGTTTCACTAGGATTTTATCTGGCAGTGCAGGACTTAGGACCGGGTTGCTGATTCTGGGACAGTCCCACTCAAATAGGGACGTCTGGCAGCCCTTATTGGGCCAAATATTCACAGAACCTGCACTTTATATTTTCAGGCATTACCAGATAATCCCAATTTGCTTAAATATGCAGGATCAAAATATAAGGAGGACACCTTTTGCAGACATGTCTTCAAGCCTGGAGTTCATTCTCAAAAATGTTAATTCATATAATCATAATCATACTTTTTCCTTATGTCGAATAAAAACTACACAGTACATTTGAATGTCTTCTGTGCTATGCTTTGTGTACGCTGTTTATTGTACTGTAGTTGGTGAATGATTCTACTCCCTGCAGAAGGAATTGCTGATATTTAAGATCAACAGTTACTTCTTGGCAAGCTAACTTACCAGTTACTCCCTGACACTTCAGTTCTTTAGTTTATGCATTGTTAAAGAAGAGTGAGAATGTTTTCCCAAAACAGTAAAAATTCTGAACATTAGGGAGGTAAATACAGTAGCAGACTCAAGCACAAACAGCATATTGTATTTTGGAGAAAAAACATTAAAATGTAAAAGTGGTATGTGAATGTTAATATTTATGATTAAAGCACATGAATCTGGGAAGGGTGAGAACAGCACCTACAGAAAGAGCAATACTTTTCCTGTGACAATTGACAAAACTTGAGGCATGAGCCATAACACTAACTTGAAAAGAGAAAATAAAAAAAAGTTTGGAAGGCCTTCAACAACTTGACATACTTGGTGGCAAATGGCAACAGATCACAAGGTTAGCAGAAACTGAACATTGAAGGATAAGGCATACTTTGTATATCTAACGGAAGTTGGGGGTTGGTGGTGCAAATCATCAAAAGAAAGGACATTTTAGATGAAAGAAGGGTCCCAGACCTCTTTTACACAGTAACATATCACTCACCTCTCATGGTTAAGCTGCAGAGACCACTCCAATAAATGACATTAATGCATTCCACCACAGGTTGCATTATATGCCTGCAACAAGAGCAATATTAAAATGACGCACAATTACGCCACAATTGTAGGAGTAAGACCAAAGATTCACAGAAAGTTAAGACTGAGATCCAGCAGACCTTCAAACAGCTTATTCCTATTTTCCAAATGCCTCAGAGCACTGTCTGGTTGTGGCTAAGTGACTTGCTCAGAGTTACATCGCATATGAAAGGTGGCTGATGAAATTAAACCCTGTACTACAGGAAGCAACTAGTGAACATATAACCTTAATCCTTGGCACTAGCTGCCAGTAACACTTTGGGAAGAAGAGAAAAATACACAAAAATACTTCCTTGTAGCCCAAAAAATTCCAGATACTTCTGTTACAATATACAGAAATAAGGTTGGCTGAGACCACTTGTAAAGGTCACTCCAAAAGTATTTAAATGCAAAATTTTCCAGATTCTCTCTCAAATCTCAAAGATATTCTAACAAAATAAAACAACCAAATTAAAGAAAGAAAACATTTGCAGGGATTTATTTAATGCTTTATTTCCAATCTTGACACAGATTAATATACAAGTTGCACATGATTTGTCATGACTTCATCAGGAAACTTAAAAAAAAATCAAATGAATTGTGTATATATTAAAACTGCACATATTTACAACTGAAACACACGTGCAAAAAAAAGATTAAATTTATGTATAGTGAGGTATATAGTCATGCCATTCATTAACAGCAAAACAAAGAATGAATGCAACTGGGTAACAAAGCACACATTTAACATTGGGTGATCAAGCACCTTTTCTTAATAGAAAAACTGCCAATCTTACCTTGCCTTTTTGAATGTATATTGATGCAAACAAAGCAAAACTGTTCTGTTAATGCAAAAACAGTGATCTATCACAGACTGTGCAAGTCATATAGGTTTGAAGGATGATACTGTTTTCCAGATTCCAAAGCAAATCAAAAACTGACCCAGTCAACAGAAGTGCTTGAGGTTGCAGCATTACCTCCTCAGTGATATTGTTAATGAAAAATGTATCATTGCTAATCAAAGTTTAGTTTGTCACCCTTACTTTTTGTTTTACTGTACACCTGTTCTTTTTTCATTTTACAACCTACTCTTTGCCCTAACTATATGAAAAAAAATCCCTGCCAAATGCCTACTAAGTCAGCATTCTGTCCGTGACTGGCACATACATCACCACTACCAACCATTACCAATGCCAATGCCACTACTATAAGGAAATCATATACCTAAATGAAAGCACAGGTGAAAGATGCTTACCATAAAGTTAATCTCCAAGGAGGGGTTCACTGTGATTCATAATACAGGATTTTTACCTAACCTTCCTTTTTGATCAGCATTTTAAACAAAACCCTTTATTCTCCACACAGGACCCATCCCTGCAATTATATAGAACCTTGATAAATGCACAAAATGTGGTCACTAAAGCCAACATACCTCTGTTTGCTTTGAGAAGTACCTGTTTACTCAGAGGAAATGGGAAGGAAGGCATACATCAAAACTTGAAAGAGAAAGCATCTATCTTCCACAGTCTGCTGAGGGGAATGAGAACATAATGTATTTACTTAGCAAATAAGTGGAAAAGCAAGGGACAAAGCCACTCTCTGGGACCCCACATTTGTGGAGCCTGCTGAAAATGCAGTATCTTCCTACTCAGTACATTCACCAGACAGGTGTGCAGAAATGGCATTTATTGCTGAAACATGCAGGCTGAGCTGTAAAACTGTCTGCCTCAGTTTGAAAATATACTCCCAGTTTAGGCATGACATTACAGTACACTTGCCCTCGTGCAAATGTCCTAGCTGAAAGCAGTTTTGGAAGGCTAAAACAGATGTGTGCATATTGTTCTCATTTCTTTTATGATGATGTGAAGACAGATCGCTTGTAGAATCTGGTTGTCCTGTACCAAAGTTGTTGAAATGGGCTTTCCATGCACAAATGAATTAAATTTTTGACAGGGAAAAGAAGTAACAATCCTAGAGAAAAGGACTGTTGCTGACCTACCACATGAATTCATTTTAGGTACTGAGTAACTGGAACTAATATTTCCAGACCAAGTCTCACAGGTTGTTTTTGAGATTCAAATGGGCTCTCATATGGAACCCAGCATGAAGTACATGTAGCCTAAAATTCTCAGATTTGTCAAGCTGTAATCTGTCGCTATACAGAAGTCTGCAAAAACTGAATTCCTGTTTTTCCTTCAGTAGGGAAGACTTTCATTAGACTTAAACATATGACTGCCCCTACACAGGTTACAGATGTTGAGTGGATCAGAACAGACTTTTTCTTATCTACTGTAAATTGGAAGAGCTAAACTGTTAAATTTGACAGATCACTTATTTTATCCGCATTTACGGTCATCCAGATAGAGGAACATAGTAATGCATTGTCTTCTCAGGGTTCAAGTGTTGACTTTAACCATCCAGTAAGTAACTCCAGGGGCTGTGGATAGTCTAAATGACACAGATCATAATTAAAAACAGTGCTGTAGTGCATTTTGGATTTCTTTTGGGTGAATTTCTCTAAGGCTTTTAGGTTTCTAATACCATGGCGGGAATGGATGCAATTCTTAAATCAGTGTACGAGTAAAGGTCATAAAATCAGTATGATGTTAACCAAAAGTTCTCTTTGCAGCACCTGTAATGTACCAAGAACAGACTCCTCCTGTAATTCATACATGTACTAGTAGCATATCTGAATAAGACTGTAAATTATTTATTAGACCTGTTGTTCCTACTACTGGAAATGTCTGGGTTTCTTTCCTGCACACTGTTCTTGTTTCTGTAAGCAAATTATGGTATTTCATGACTGTGCTCTCAATGGAATATGAAGATAACCACACTATACATCACAGTAACATGCAAGTGATGCAATCTAGGAAAACAAGTATATTTCTCAGTTACCACCATGAAAGATTCTATGTCTGCAAAAGTATTTGGAAAAGCCTCAACTTCTCTGGTATAAAGGTACCATCTGTAATGCAGTCTGAATACAAAATGACCCGTAACTTCTAATGCTTTTGTACCTGATAAAGAGATGTTTGCAGAACAAACTACTTTCATGGTTTCAGAAGAAATTCTGTGAAATATCTTTTCTGCATTGTCAGAAGTACCCCTTAGTCTGTGGCAATCTGTTGCCGCACAAGAAAATGATTCTGATATTTGCCTCTCAGAGGTTACTGAGGAAAGGGAAGACAGTAGGCATCATTCTGAGGTTCACTGGTTGCCACTTCCTTTACTTGAGGAGTTGAGATGTTGTTGTTGGACTGCTTCACTTGAGAATGCTTTTGCTGCTGAAAATTTTATAAAGTTCTTTCCAATAAAATGGCTCATCGGGAATGCATTTTCTAGTACTAGAGACCAGGCGCTACATTACATATCCTTCAAATATGACCTACTTTTAAGTTTTTGTTCAAGATCAACAATTACATCATCCACTGGTTTACCAAATAAATATCCTTCTGTAACAGCAATATTCAGTTCTAAGCAATGCAAATTTTCTCAGTGCAATATCAAGCACAGCATCTGTTGAAACATCATCATAAGCACCTTCTATAGTACATGCACATTTTATCTTATCCACCAACGTCCGTATTATACAAGTGATATTACTATTAGGAATACCTTGTAAATCTGCTCTAAAATAGCACTTTTCAAAGATAACAAGTGCCAAAGCAAATGTTCTGACAGCCAGTGGACTGGCTCTATTTTCTGTACATTTATCTAATAAGTTTCAATCTTTACCTAATAGCAAGGATGGAAAGGGCATAATTTTCCCAGCGTTAGTACAACCATATAATGAAATGGTACAGGATCAACCTTACGTGTCAGAAGCATCTTGATCAGTCTTCACAAATATGAGTAGAGTGGTTCACATTACAATTTACAAAAGCCTATGCAATTCACAAAGCCCTGTTGACTGCTGAGCATTTGCAATCAGTCTAGCAACCAGGGACAGCACTGAGGCAATGTGGAGATGCAAAGGGAGTCAGTTGGGCAGGTAAGTGATCCATAACCATGGAATAAATCATTGGCAACAGACCCTATGAACTATGTCCCATTATCCTGACGAATCTGATAAGCAAAGCTGTGGAACTCATCATCATGGACCTAATAAACAAAGATAAAGGGAATCTCCAAACTCTGGATCCTACACAGTTTGGTTTTGTGAAGGGTAGATCATGCCTGCTCAACTTGGTCAACTTCTGTGTGTCAGTCACCAGAACTGCGGATGAAGGCAAGGTGGTTCATACAGCCTACCTTGATCTGGCCAAGGCCTCTGATACCATTCCTCACTCAGGAATCAGAGAAAAACTCACTAAGCTAGGCATCAACCCCTGTATCACTAGGTGGGTTGCAAACTGGCTCGCAGAGAGAACCTACAGTGTGAAAGTAGCTGACTCCAAGTCAGACTGCAGATCAGTCATGAGTGGAGTCCCACAGGATTCGATCCTGGGTCTTCTCCTTTTTGGTATCTACTTCTCCAGCTGACAAAGTTCGCAGACGATTGCAAGATGGGAGCTATTATTAACTCCCCAAGTGATGTTGACATCCTACAGAAAGGCCTTACTGAGACCAACAACTGGTGTCAGAACCATGGCCTTAATTAAGCTCAATGCCAAAAAATGTGTCATCATCCCCCTTGGGAAAAAACTGGTTCCCTTGAATAACCACATCAATGGTAGTCCACTAGTCCACTAAATGTAGAAGGCGTTATAAGAGATCTGGGAACACAGGTTGATATCAACCTCTCTTCTGACCACCACATTGCCACTATGATCAGAAAGTTTTTCTATGTGGCACATCTCATTACTAAGGGATTTGCATCCAGGAAGAGAGAGGTCATTGTCTCCCTCTACTCTTCTCTCATTAGGCCAATCATCGAGTACAATGCCCCATTTGGCACGTACCTCACCAGACACCTGCAAAAACTGGAGAGGCTGCAAAAGTACCTCACAAAGAGGATCCTAGGCCTTAAACACTTGTCCTATATAGACAGACTTAAAAAAACTCCAAATATTCTGTCTCATATCACCTACTTAGAGGCGATCTCTGCTTGACTTACAATCCCTCCGCACCACACACTCCAGAGACCTCAACTTCATTACCACAATCAACAGAACATGCTGGAGGGAGAGGTTCATAACCCAGAAACTGCCCTTGCTATGGAATAGACTTACCATACATGTCAAGCAGAGCACCTCACTGGCCCTCTTCAAGAGAGATCTTAATGAGTGGATGGGAAATAGAAAATTCACCCAAGGGATCACTCCAGTGGCTCTACTTGACAGAGGCACTGGGAACTAAGGTTGGGTGGCACAAAACCAGGGTAATCCTATGGCCTAGGCTTGTAAAAGCTCCAGGGCCATTAGCCTTGTGCACACCTATGAACTTATGACATGATCAACAAAACGCAGGCAGCTTTCAGACACTGGACCCAACCTAGCTTGGCTTTGTCAAGGAAAAGTCATGCTTACTAAACCTGGTGGACTTCTTTGAGAAGGTCATGAGAGCAGCTGGAACTGCTCTTATTTGACATCTACTTCTCCGAGGTAAAGGCTAATGAAAAGGGCCTTTGGCTGACCAAGCTCTCACATGACTGCAAATTAGGTGCAATCATAGATTCCCCCATGACAAAGTCATACAAAGGGGTCTAACACAGACAAGTGACTAGTGCCAAAGTCAAGGATTAAAATTCAATGCCAAGAAATGCATTGCAGTGCTTTTTGGGAAAACTGCCACCCAGACTAATTATGCATCGATAAGACACCCTTAAAAGGTGACCAGGTAATCCGGGATCTGGGAATGTATGACAACAGTAAACTGGCCTTTGACAAACATGTACTCAAGGTAGTAAGAAAACCATTCTATGTCACCGAACTTGTAAGAGCAGGCATGGCATCCAAGTCCAAGGAAGTCACAGTGCCACTTTATTCAGCACTTATCAGACCTATCATTGAATACAATGCCCCCTTCATCATGTTACCTGATCAGACATATGCAACAGATGGAAATCCCATAAAGGTTTCTGACAAGGAGAACCCAGGTTAAAAACACACCATCCTATATGGATTGCCTTAAAGCCCCATCTTTGTACTCTGTCTACTACATGTTATTGAGCAGTAATTTATGCCTGGTATACAAGGCATCTTCAGATCCAGTTCTGATGGACCTTTTGCACATCTGAAAAATGAGCAGCATCAGAACCACTAGATAGTTCATCCCTAACTCTAAGTGCAACCTTGATCAGTGGATGGGAAATCAGTAATTCACTCTGGTTCTGGCCTTCAGGAGCAGACAGTAATGCCCAAACCTAACCTCTAGAAACTTCCTTACATACCCCTCCTAATAAATTCCCATGATACATAGGGACACAATTCTGTTGGGTTGCACAGCTAGACTTTCAAAGGTATTGGTGGCTGTTAGCCTAGTATAGAACTATGGACATTGAGGACCATAAGTGTTACAGTGTCCTACACTGTATATTTTTACAGTGGTGTTACATGCACCTAAATACAAATGTACAGTTGTGTACATTTACCATAAATGTAGATGTTAGAGTGTATTCACTGTTGCAGTCCTAACAAATGGGTTATCCAGTTCCCGGTAGCCCTCAGTCAGCCATAACACCAAAGGTAAGTAAAAATGACATTGGTTGCCATCGGTTGTAAAGGACGTCAGGGCATCCGATGCAAAAGGAGGCAGCTGATGTCACTTCCTCAGTCTTTCTTGCCATAACAGTCAGGAGACCCCAGAAAATAAGGCTTAAATCAAAAAAACAATTTGACAAATAACAAATTAAGCCTGTACCTCAGGAAAACACAAGGAGAGGACCACAAAATGGGGAGGGAGGGAAACCAGGACTGCAGCAGTGAATACACTCGAACATCTACATTTTATGGTAAGTGTACACAACTGTACTATGTTCATCGTGTTTCACTGTTGCAGTCCTAACAAATAGGTTGATTACCAAAGCCTAGAGAAAAAAGGGGGGAGGAACCAACAACATCAAGGGTTGGAGATAATGCCCTGCAACACCGCAGTGGCAAACTCTGCCCTGGCTCTGGAAAACAGGCAAATTATAATGCTTTGTGAAAGTGTGAACAGAAGACCATGTGGCAGCCTCCAAAATGTCTTTAGTAGGGGCACCCCTTAGAAAGGCTGCAGAAGTGGAAGCAGCTCTAGTACAGTGGATCCTAACCCCTTGAGGTGGAGCTTTGCCATGAAAGGAATAACAAAAAGTGATGCAATGTGCAATCCATTTAGAAATGGTCTGCTTAGAGAAATAGCCTTGCCCTGGGCTCCAGGGGCAAAAACTGACCAATAACTGTGCTGATTTCCGAAGGTCCTTAGTCCTGTCCAGGTAAAACCTGAGTTGTCTGTGCACATCAAGAGAATGTAGGATCCTTTTACCTCTATTGCGAGGATTATGTAAGAAGATATGAAGGTGTATGGACTGATTAAGAGTCAGGCTGGAAACCACCTTAGGCATAAAGAAGGGATTAGTCCTCGGAGAGACTCTATCTGCATGGAAAATAAGAAAAGGATCCACGGCCATCAAAGCTTGCAGCTCCAAAACCATCCTTGCTGAAGTTATAGCCAAGAGGAAGGTGGTCTTCCAAGAGAGAAACTTTAAATCTGTAGAGGCAGCTGTCTCAAAAGGAGGAAGAGTGAGTTTCACCAGAACAAAATTAAAATCCCAGGCTGGAGTAGGAGCTCTTCTGGGAGGTTTTAAATTGCAAGCACCTCTAAGAAACATTTACATCAGGGGATGAGAGAAAATGGGCTGTTCAAGAGAACAATGAGCAGAGATGGCTGAAGCATGGAGCTTGATAGAGGAAAAAGAAAGACCACCCTGAAACAAATCAGCCAGGTATTCCAGGATCAGAGGAAGAGTAGGTTGAGAAGCAGACTCCCCTCTAGCCTGCATCCATTGAGAGAACCTTTCCCATTTGCCAGCATAGGATTTCCTAGTGCTAGGCCTCCAGGCCTCCCTCAGCACATCAATCACTTGTTGGGAAAGGGAAGGAGTCATACAATGAGAAATGCTGCCAAATGAAGAGACTGAAGATGAGGATGTAGAATGTCTCCCCTTTCCTGAACCAAAAGATCTGGCTTCAGAGGAAGATGCCAAGGAGGAAGATGGGAGAGACTGTGAAGCAGCAGATACCAATGCTGTCTGGGCCAGTCCGGAGCTATGAGAATAGTCCTTGGACGTTCGTCCCTAATCTTCACTAATACTCTGAGAAGACGAAGAAGAGGAGGGAAGACGTACACTGATAGCAACGTCCAAGTGAAGGACAGAGCATCCACTTTCCAGGCTCTGCTGTGCTGCTGTCTGGTGCAAAAGAGAGGTAGCAGATGGTTGTCTGGGGAGGAGAAAAGATCCACCTGAGGAGTGCCCAAACGTTGAATGATGCTGTAAAATGCTGCACTGTTCAGCTGCCACTCGTGAGGATCCATGGTTTGCCTGTTCAACTGGTCTGCCAAAACATTGAGCTAGGAGATGCAGGTCCAGGGATGCTGCCATGGACCAAAGATTCATGCTTTGCCTGCACAGGGGGTAAGAGTGAGTCCCTTCCTGCTTGTTCATGTACCACAAGACCATGGTGTTGTCTGTCCTGACAAGCAGGGATCCTGGAGAAAGATGTCTGAAAGCCAGTAAGGCCTGCTGAACTGCAATCGACTCTTTTAGATTTATGTGCAGGTGCATCTGCTGGGCATTCCAACATCCCTGTATGCATCCTAGTCCCCAGGCGTAGCCCAATGTGTCTGTAGTCAGAAATTGAGTGGCAAGAGGTGTCCAAAAATGCATGCCCTTGTTTTGTAGACAGGCTGTTGCCCATCATAGAAACTCCGTCTGTGGAGACGGAAGCAGAGGAATCATCATATCCAGGTCCTCGAGTGCTGAAACCAAACATTCTTGAGGTACCATTGCAATTTCCTCATATGCAGTCTTCCATATGAAATCATGAGAATACAAGATGCCATGAATCCCAGAGCTTGGAGGTACTTCCTTGCAGGGAGTTGGGACAGGCTTGCCAAGTCCTTGAAGTAAACTGAAAGAGTTGTCTGCTTCTCCTGGGTGAGATGTATCATCTGGGCAGCTGTGTTCAGACTCGCTCCCAGGAATGTTATCCCCTTGGATGGTACCATTTTTGATTTTTCACATTGAGTGTAACCCAGGGAAGAGAGAAGAGTCTTTACGAATTCCAGATCCTTTAATAGCTGTTCCGGAGAACTTGCTTGAAATCTGACAGTCGTCCAAGTATGGGTAAATCTGAATTTTCTTCTGCCTGTAAAAAGCAATGACTGGGGCCAGGCACTTTGTGAAGACTCTGGGAGCAGTAGATAAGCCAAAGGGCAGTGCAGAAAATTGGTAATGTTGCTTGCCCACTCTCAAACGAAGGTACTGCCTGCAACTTTCCCTGATAGGAATGTACAGATAAGACTCTTTGAGATCAGAGGTTACCATCCAGGAATCCTTTTCCAGTAGTGGTAGCAACTGATGTAGAGTGAGCATTTTGAACTTCAGAATTACTAGAAAAGAGTTCAGAATGGAAAAATCCAGGATAGGACGCCAGGTGCCTTCTTTTTTTGGAACTAGGAAAAGCCTGGAATAAAAGCCCTGGCCTGACGGAGACAGAATTTGTTTTTCTACTTTTGACCTTTGGTTTGGAGGAAAGTCCAGGAATCCCTTGGGAGCTAGAAAGGTGTGGAAAGAAAACTTGTGCCCTAGGGACACTATTCTGAGCACCCATTTATCATCTGTAATAGTGGCCCCGACATCTGCACAAAGGGGCCAACCTTCATCCTAAAGGACTCTCCCGGCAAGCAAGAACAGCCAGAAGTTGTAAAAAGTAATTGAGTGTGTTTTGACTGAGATGCAAGCTTGGAGCTTCCCCCTTTAGAAGTGGAAGCCTGCCAATGCCTAGACCTTTGAGGGGTAGCCCCCTAGAAGATTTGTAACCTCTAGTCCTGGAACATTTCTGTCTGCTGGTATCAGGAAAGGTCCAACTCTTGGAAGGGTAATTCCTGCTAAATCGAGGGGGTTGAACTTGCAGAAAATCCTTAACAGTTTGCATGGACTTGGCCTTATCCTCCATCTTAATCAGTACCTCCTCTGCTTTGCTGCCCAAAATACGG
Organism: Protopterus annectens; assembly: GCF_019279795.1. Taxonomy (NCBI): domain Eukaryota; kingdom Metazoa; phylum Chordata; order Ceratodontiformes; family Protopteridae; genus Protopterus; species Protopterus annectens. The sequence continues at coordinate 1,318,928,221 of NC_056726.1, read as the reverse complement.
TCTTTATGCAAATGTACATCCAAAAGCTTAGCCTTGACAGGTTCTGGAAGAGGCTGTTCTCTGAGCCAAGCGTGCCTTCTAATAACAGATCCAGTAGCCATAGCCCTGCTGGAGGCCTCGTGGATGTCAAAACCACAATACAAAGAATGCTTATTGACCAGACTGGCTGAATTCAGTAAATCCTGCATGTCTTTACTCTCTGCCAAAAGAGGTACACTTACTATCCTAGACTTAATAGCCTCCAAGGTGTGCTGCTGGTACTTCAGCATATGAAATAGACAATTGTTATGCCTAATAGCTAGGGTGGCAGAGGTATAAACCTTCTTGCCCCACCTATCTAGGTTCCTCGACTCCCTGTCAGAGGGAACAGGATTCTTGGTAACAGTGGCCTTAACTCCTTTAGGGCCTAGAGAAATAACCTTTGGATCCGCCAACAGATTCCTGAAAAGAAACAGATGAGAATCAGGGGCTCTGTAGTACCTGTCAGGTTTCCTGGGAGCAGGAGGAACCGAATTTGGAGACAAGGAATTTTCCAGAAAAACATCATCAACTTCCAACTCAGGGAGAATAGCAAGAGGCTTATGCTGAGGTAAATCCAGAAATTCCCTAATCCGTTATTTGGAATGGGGATAATCCAGAGTTTCCCATTTAAAATGTTCTCTGAGGGTATTTAAAGTATCACCAAAAGAGAAATCCTCTGGAGGAGAGGCCGAAGGGATGGACTCCTCTGCATCAGAATCCTCAAAGGGAGAAAAAGCCTGAGAAAATTCCTCTTCATCAGCAGAAATGCTGGAAGAATCAGAGCCTGAGCAGGACAAAACCTCAGGAGAAACATCCCTACTCCTTTTAGAAGGATGAGGCTGAGAATCCCTAATAAGAGTCAACAAATCATTAGCCATTTAACCATTCGGGATTGAGGGGGAATGAGAAGAAGCTGGAGCCTGCCTTTTCACAGGCTTATGAATGGAAGATTTACTTGCAAGTAAATCTTCCATTCATAAGCCTGTGAAAAGGATTATCCAAGAATCCTTACAGATGACACACTAAGTGATATATGTTGCAACCAGCACTGCTGATCTCATGAAGATTTGCAGTTGACCTAAATTTTGAATGCGACATAAATAGGACATACTGGACAGACGAATGTTTCTCAGAGAATTCGCATTTTCTGAAACAGGGACCCCCATCACTGTGAAGCAGAGTTCCTCTCTATCCCTATTTAAGTGCAACTTGGTCTCCGACTAATGGATGGGTAATCGGAAATTCACCCCTGGTCTGGCATCTATGTCTCTGATGGACAGAAGCAGTCAGTAAATCACTCCCTATATAAGTCAAACTTGTGAGTCACATTTGGGTTGCATAGCTAGGCTTAGAAGGGCCCTACTGGTCTTTAACCTAACATATACCTATGAACTTACTGCAAACCATATATAAATAAATAACTACATGCTCATTAAGCTAGTGATATTTGTTGCTTCATTACTGAATATAACCATTACTAAAGACTTTATTACTAATTATATTGCAAGAGTCTGACTCATTTCTTGAAGTTGTAAAAACAGACAATTATAAAGTAGAATCCAGAACTTTCATAATATACCTTTTGATGAAGTCAAACCTACATCCAAGTTAAATCTTTAAAAGGACATAGAGGCTATAGAAAAAGACCCTGATGGCCTTTTAGTTCAGTGACTTTTTAAGAATCCCAAATGAGAGGCATCTGGGGTATATTCTTGTAGCAGAACCTAGTGTGACTATATTCAGTGACATAAAAGACATGACATGACTCTAGAAAGACAGAGGCGTATGATAAAACTGCCAGAATTTGTTTGTGGTTTCTGTGTTCCATGTATGTGAACAACACCTGAAGATACAGAACAGACACTGGAACACAGTCTGTGCTTCATGCATGTTATGGCTCCCTGGTAATTGTAGATTGGCCTATTCTTGAAATTAGTGAGGATTCACTCCAAGAATTCTTTTAATGTCCTGAACACACAGCGCACAATGAATACAGTCTGCTCTCTGCTGCCTAACTCTGTTATGATTACTCTAGTCTGTCTCTCTAAAAGAGTGTTATGTATAACCTTGTCAGCTTTCTTTGGGCAACAGATTATACACCAGCAATAACTGCTTGCTTTTAAACTTTAAAATACCCTTTAAAGTGTCAAAGTAAAGGTCCTATCTATACTGTACCAGGAAACCTCATCTTATCCCATGCATCTCTTTTCAGATAAGCATGGATTTCCTACAGGCCACTTAAAGAAATTCCCCGTAGACTATCTGAAACAAAAATGTTCTGCTTGAGATCCTGAAAAGAGAGAGGAATAATGCATTTTTTAATATTAATCTAGATGGTAAGATAAATGTTCTGCCTCTTAAAAATGTTCATACTCATTAAATGAATCAGAGGGAAGTATTCTTTTTATCGCCCACCCCCCCAACACACACCTAAACGTTACACAGGTATCTACAATGATTTGATTCTCGATGTTCTATCTGTAAACTTAAAGCAGTCTGAGGGAGGTGTCGACTTCAGTCCCCATTATTTTAATGTGGTCCTCTGAACTATAAATATATCCTTGTAAAGGTTTTAGTCACAATGCCTGCCAAGAGTTTTGAAGCCAGATTAGGTGAAAGGATGGATGATGTAAACCAGAATTTACACAAGATACAGTCGACTGCACAATAAAGGCAACATTTGCACTTTGCAAAGTCTCAAACGGCACCAATGTAAGCATCAATTAACTTGTTAAATACTAGCATTTATGGACACAGGTCAATGAGAACTTTGTAACCTGACAAAAAATTACTTAGTTCCCTATATTTGGGAGTAATTTGAAAATTGGTACTCTCAACCAAAACACTGGCAGTTTTCTTTCAGCTCTTGGAGCCTTCTTTGGCAATTCCTGTCTACCAGGTTAACTTTCACCTTTTTCTGTTGTTTCCGAGATGTGGAATTTTTCATGACTAATGATAGAGAAAAACCCCAGGCTGATCAAAATATGAGAAGATGTAGTAAACTCAGTAGAAGTAGCCTACCACAATCACAATGTCTAGTTTATTTGAAGACAATTTATGACTATACATACTGATTAAATAATTCTACCAAATAACTCTGCCTGATGTATATACATTTACTGTACTAAGTAGAGGTATACAAGTTTACTGTATTTCATAGTTAAGTTCTCTCATAAAAACATCCAAGGCCAACTTTGAGAGAAAAATCGCCAAGGACACTAAAGATAACCAGAAGGCACTCTTCAGTTATGTTAGAAACCAGGGCGGAAACCCTCAGATATGCTCAGAGTTAGTACACAACGACAAAAAATTTTCCGAACCCACAGATATTGCCAACATTCTGGCAGACAGGCTCAGTGCAAATTTCTCCCCTTCCTCACCTCCAAAAGAAGAAATACTTATCCCAGCTGAATGTAACCTCCCTGTCATCTCTGATGTCCAGGTGAGAACCGCCTTCAGCAAAGCAAAAAACACAGCATCAATGGGACCTGATGGTATCCCCGGCTGCGTGATACGTGAACTCCAAGAAGAGCTAAACCCGCATACAGAAATGCTATTTAACCTTAGCCTTACTATAGGATATGTACCTGAACACTGGCGTACAACAGTGGTCCCACTCCACAAGGGAGGCTCCACTACAGACCCTGGGAACTACCGCCCCATAAGCTTAACCAGCCTGGTCTGCAAAGCTATGGAAAGAATTATTATGGAACTCAAACAACAACATTGGGGACCTACAGACACTCGATCCTACCCAGTTCGGCTTTGTAAAGGGCAGATCCTGCCTTTTGAACCTGGTTGACTTTTTCGAAACAGTCACTAGAGCCATTGATGAGGGCAAGGCAGTCCATACAGCCTACCTGGACTTGGCTAAAGCCTTCGACACAATACCCCACTCAGGCATCACAGACAAGCTAAACAGCTTAAATGTAAATCCATATGTCACAAGATGGGTTGCAAACTGGCTAAAGAACAGAACCCATAAAGTCAAAATTGCGGGAGCCATGTCAGACTCAAAGCCAGTCACAAGTGGTGTCCCACAGGGCTCTGTCCTGGGAACCCTCTTGTTCGGCATTTATTTCTCAGATGTGAAAGCAAACATGGGAGGGTTGTGGCTGACAAAGTTCACAGATGACTGCAAACTAGGCGCCATAGTCGATACACCAGCTGACACATACATCCTACAGAAAGGCCTCACCGAAACGGACAACTGGTGCCGGAATCATGGCCTTAAACTGAATGCCAAGAAATGTATAGTCATCCCCTTTGGGAAAAACAAAGTACCCACGAATTATCACATAGACAGTAACCCACTGAGTATGGAAAAAGTAATCAGAGACCTGGGGACCCAAGTTGATAGTGACCTCTCATTTGACACCCACGTTGCCAAAGTGGTTAGAAAGACTTTCTACCTTGCCCACCTTATCATGAAGGGGTTCACATCCAGATCAAAGGAGGTCATCGTATCCCTATACTCCTCCCTTATCAGGCCCATGATTGAGTACAATGCCCTATTTGGTATGTACCTCACTCAGCACTTACAACAGCTGGAGAGACCCCAGAAGTACCTCACCAAGAGGATCAAGGGTCTCCAACATATGTCATATGCTACCAGGCTAAAGAAACTCCAGCTCTATTCAGTAGCATACTGCCTGCTCAGAGGTGATCTGTGCCTGACATACAAGGCCATGTCCAACCAGGAATTGATGGACATGCTCCACCTCAAAAAATCCAAATCCATTAGAACCACGAGAGCCAAAGACTTAAACCTCAGTACAAATATAAACAGAACATGCTGGAGGGACAGATTCATAACTCAGAGGCTTCCCATACTTTGGAACAGAATCCCAGTTCATGTTAGGCAGAGCTCCTCACTGACTCTCTTCAAGAGAAATCTTGACGAGTGGATGGGAGATCGTAGGTTTACCCTGGGGGTCACCCCTTTGTCGCTACTTGACAGAGGCACAGTAAACTAATTTTAATAAGTAAGGGGGTCTTCAATGTGTCACTACTAGACAAAGGCACAGTATTCTAAATTTATTCTGTACACCTTAGTACCAATACATGGGGTGGCGAAAGCCACATCTCTAGGGCTAGGCTTACAAATGCCCCAGGGCAGATAGCCTAGTACTAAACTATGAAACTATAAGTACTCTATGCATTTTGTACATAATACACATTCCATACAGTAACTCCTCCGTGCTCTCTAACTAATCCCACAGCAATTATGCTTTCTGTCACTTGTACATAAATGTCTGTTCTTCCTTAATTCAACTACCCAGTAAAGAACTTACAGATAAATAAATAAATCACAACGGGATAAACTGTGAGTAAGAATGAGCCAGTCCACAACTGAAACTACTCGTACTCTGATGCAGGATGTAAACCACTTGAGATGAGAAGAACTGGAAAAGCTGCCTAAAAACAATCCCTTCACAGAAGTGCCTCATACTCACTGAGGTTCTGTAGAAGACAGGCATGGGTACAGACTAAGCTTAAAAAGGGAATAAAGGATTGCTAACCCAAAAAGAGCTGATCAGGAAGTAGGCAAGTTCATTTGGATAGAGCCCCAGTATAGGATTTGTAGTTCCACTGAACATCTTCCAGAAGTTAGCTGAGGATATTCATTATTCCCTAATTACTTAATACTTCCAAGTCCACAAAAAAAACTGTAATCATTTTCGTTATAAATTGCAGTGTAACAGAATTATGAACACTCAATCTCCACTAAATGCATGAAGATTACAACGTTTCTGCCTCATGCCAATGTTCAGAGCATAAAAGAGTTACTGGGGACAATGCAAATGCTTGAAAAATATGTAAGCCTAAATCTTTTTCTGCAGTTGCCAGTGCATTTCAGTACAAAACGTTTCTATTCCACTACAATTAGTGCATTATTTCCCCACACATGATACATGATAATATTTTACATTTCTTTATTTTTGTAACTTGTCTTACTTTCACTCAAACAGATATGAGCTGATAAGAGCACCCAGCCATTCAAGTTTCAATCCAGCACAGTGCATCATTTTCATACAACTACTCTGTTATGAAGATTGTTGCCAAATTAAGTATCAGAAATAAAATATGCACTTATCTGAAATATGCACAACATCACACATCCTTATTTATGCTTTCTGAGAGATTCCAGTTGCGTAACGCATTAACAAGATAACTCAGTAGAGAGTTGGGACTTGACAGGGACATGGGTTTCTGTTTACTCACTTAAAATTGCATGACTTAAGGACCACTTCTCTAATGAAAGCCCAACTTACTGAACGCTGACATTTCAAATGAACGAAAAGAGTGCCTGAAAACCAAGGAACAAGGAAAAGATCACAGTAAGCTGCCTGTCAGGCGCTAGAATCCGCCACAACACAAGCACTCAGGTCACTCCACAGCAAGTACAAGTATGACTCAGTCATTGTCCATGCCGGTGTGAATGACCTGAGACGTACCTCCCTGGACTACATGAAAAGAGACAGAGGAGCTCTCAGATTATGTAGCCCAGGCCGGTATGACCCTGACCCTGAGCAGTATCCTACCCACACCAAGAATGATGCCACAATACAGAGACAAAATGATCAGCTTTAATAATTGGCTTAATTACTGGTGTCATTCTAAGGGGATCCAATGTCTGTCTGCCTGGGATGACATGCTTGACAAGCCACGCTGCTTCGCAAGGGACGGCTTGCACCTGTCACCCCTGGGCTTCCGGATATTGGCAAAGGCTCTTGCCACCCCCATAGTGCCTTTTTTAGGCAAGGCTCAAATGATAAACCTACTGCCCTAGAAAACAAAAATGGAGAAAAACTAAGGGTAATACTGCTCAATGCCAGAAGTCTAAACCTCAAGATGCACGCCCTCGAAGCCCTCCTCAGTATGGAGAGCATCGATGTTTGTGCTGTGACTGAAACCTGGTTCAAGGCTCCTGAGAGCACCCTAGCACTATCAGGTTATACCTCATATCATGCGTTCCGGCCCCCAAATCCGGACCGAACCACAAAAGGAGGGGGAGTATCCATATTCATAAAGGATACACACACCTCCAGGTTAGTGGCAATGCACGAAGCATCGGAGACCATCCAGGTGCAATTAACCATAGGTAAAACTGCCCTACAGTTTGTAGCATGCTACAGACCACCCTCTCAAACTCAGGAAACCCACACAGCCTTCCTGAAGACACTGGAGAGTATGAATGTCTCTCCAAACACCATCATATTGGGTGACTTCAACTACCCAAACATAGACTGGGAACATTACTCAAGCCCCAACACCCTAGCCCAAACGTTCCTGGAGTTCATAAACTCAAATGCTATGGAACAACTAGTCACCATTCCCATAAGATGGGAAAATATACTAGACCTGATCATCACAAACATGGGAACAAAATGCTCCACACCGGAAGTATATCCCTCATTGGTGAGATCAGACCATAAATTAATCTCACTGGAGATCCACATCCCACCCCCAACCCCAGCAAAAAAGACCACAGTGAAGAACTTCTCAAAAGCAAACTTCGCACTTCTTAAGACTGGAGTGGTATCCTTCAAGGCCCCCAAGCCAGTGGAAACCACAACCCACGCTGCTGAAACCCTTACAAATGCCTTCTACGAACACCTCCAGGAATGTATGGATCAAGCAATCCCTAATAAAATCAAGACCCTTTCCACCAAAGGCAGGCGCCCGGTCTGGTGGATCCCAGTCATAAACAAACTCTACAACAAGAGGAGAAAGCTACTACATGACAGAGCAAAATCCCTAAAAGGGAAGGCATCTCTGATCAATACTAGCAAAAAACTACGATCACTCATAAAATCATCCAAGGCCAACTTTGAGAGAAAAATCGCTAATGACACAAAAGACAATCATAAGGCCTTCTTTAGCTATGTTAGAAACCTGGGTGGAAACTCCCAGATATGCTCAGAATTAGTCCAAAATGATACAAAAATCACTGAACCCACAGACATTGCCAACATACTGGCAGACAGGTTCAGTGCAAATTTCTCCCCTCCCTCCCCCCCAAAAGGAGAAATATCAATCCCACCAGAGTCTAGCCTCCCAAACATTTCAAATGCCCAGGTGAGAGCTGCTCTCTCTAAAGCAAAAAACACAGCATCAATGGGACCGGACGGTGTCCCCGGCTGTGTGCTACACGAACTCAATGAGGAACTAAACCCACACATAAGGCTGCTGTTTAATCTTAGCCTTACTACAGGATACGTACCCAAAGAATGGCGTACGGCAACTGTGGTCCCACTCCACAAAGGCAGTGCTTCTACGGACCCTGGAAATTACCGCCCCATAAGCTTGACGAGCCTTGTCTGCAAAGCTATGGAGAGGGATCATAATGGAACTCATAAATAAAGACATTGGGGAACTACAGACACTGGATCCTACCCAATTTGGCTTTGTCAAGGGCAGATCCTGCCTCTTGAACTTGGTCGACTTTTTCGAAAAAGTCACTAAGGCCATTGATGAGGGTAAGGCAGTTCACACAGTCTACCTTGACCTAGCAAAAGCGTTCGACACAATACCCCACTCGGGCATCATATAAAAGCTCACCAGCTTAGATGTAAACCCATATGTCACAAGATGGGTTGCAAACTGGCTCAAGGACAGAACCCACAGGGTTAGAGTTGCTGGTGCCATGTCAGACTCTAAGCCGGTCACGAGCGGTGTCCCACAGGGCTCAGTCCTGGGCCCCTCTTGTTCGGCATTTATTTTTCTGAAGTGCAGGCAAACATAGGGGGATTGTGGCTGACAAAATTTGCAGATGACTGCAAACTGGGCACCATAATTGACACTCCATCAGACACAGACATCCTCCAGAGAGGTCTCATAGAAATGGATAACTGGTGCCAGAGCCATGGCCTTAAGCTAAATGCCAAAAAATGTATAGTCATACCCTTTGGGAAAAACAAGGTAACCCCTAATTACCACATAGGTGGTAATCCATTAAACACAAAAGAAGTTATCAGGGACCTGGGGACCCAAGTTGACAGTAACCTCTCTTTTGACACTCACATTGCCAAAGTGGTTAGGAAGACCTACATTGCCCACCTGATCATGAAGGGATTCACATCCAGATCAGGAGAGGTCATTGTACCCCTGTACTCTTCACTTATCAGACCAATGATTGAGTACAACGCCCCATTCGGAATGTACCTTACCCGACACCCGCAGCAGTTGGAAAGACCCCAAAAGTTCCTCACCAAAAGGATAAAGGGGCTCAAACATATGTCATACGCTGCCCGACTGAAGAAACTCCAGCTCTATTCAGTCGCATACCGTCTGCTCAGAGGTGATCTGTGCCTGACATACAAGGCCATGTCCAACCCGGAATTAATGGACATGCTCCACCTCAAAAAATCCAAATCCACCAGAGCCACGAGAGCAAGAGACTTAAACCTCAACACGGATATAAATAGGATGTGCTGGAGGGACAGATTCATCACCCAGAGACTCCCTACACTATGGAACAGAATCCCAGTCCATGTGAGGCAGAGTCCCTCACTGACTCTGTTCAAGAGAAATCTTGACGAGTGGATGGGAGATTGTAGGTTTACCCCGGGAATCATCTCTGTGTCACTGCTGGACAGAGGCACAGCAAACTAATGGGTATAGTATTCTCATCCTAAGGGGTGGTGAAAGCCACACACACTCTAGCTAGGCTTATAAATGCCCTAGGACAGATAGCCTAGTATGAACCTATAAGAGGGAAAAAACTCCCTTTTTCCTGTTTTTTGCAAGGGGTTGGGTAATGTCCCCAAACTTATTTTATATATATATATATATATATATATATATATATATATATATATATATATATATATATACACACACACACATACACACACACACACACAGATACATACATACACACATAAAACTCTACAGCAGCACCAACTTGAAGGGAAAAATCTCCCTAAAAGTGAATCATTGCCAGCAAACACTTAGAAATTGCACCAGAAATGATTTTCAGCTATGAAAAGCATATGGTTTTATGTTGTTCATCTTTCTTTTTCTTTCTATGAGGTACTGACACTTGGGGAATTTTGCCTTGAGATTGTGCAGGAAAGCTAAGGGTCTGCCAGAATTCAAGTGAAAACTGGAACTATCTGTCAGTAAAGAGATGTTCTACAATAAGGTGAGAGAAAGGAGGTATGCCTATGAAATTTAGGACATACAATTTGACACAGCATACTACCTGTTCAAGAAGGATTACACTAATTTTAACTTTCTTGATTTTATACCACCTCTGCACGTTAGTCTTCTGAAGATGCACGTTCAGAATCAAATGAAAACAACACCTGTGATGGCAATTTCATTTACCTGGTTAACTGAATGAATAAACTAAAAATTAAAACATTTTCTGTTTTTATGACAGTGAAACTTTCAAATAATGACATGCTCTGTGACTGTCATTTTGTTTACACAGCTAATGCAGCCTTTTGATTTTGACCTCTGTAACAAAACTATTACCTGGAAAACATGGAATAAACAAAACATTACTGGATGCTTTTCCATATGATAGACAAAGGGGATCCCACACGATAAAATTGCTACATCACACAGTCACAGCCAAATGAACTTTACTGCCTGGGCCATGCATTCAAGGGAGGATGACAAACAAAAGCAGACAAATTATGTACAACTCTGTACACTGCTGTAGTGTGCCATGTTTTCTAAATTGCTCACTGGTGCTATTTGTGACATGACAAATCATTGACTATAAGTTGCATGGTGCACACATTTTCATCATTCAAATGGACCTATCCCATCAAACATCAGCAGTACTTGTTTGGTGACAGCAAAAATAATATCTGTTCTCATTTTTCCTGTCAGCAAGCAATCAAACAAGCACAGATTTTTTTTTTTAATTTTTTAGCTGGTTTAAGAGATGCAACCTGCAGAAGCTTCTTTATGGTCAGAAGTTGAATAAGACTGCGTTGCTTTAGAAGAACTGGCAGATTTAAAGGATTAAGCATAAGTGATGGTTTGCAGCTGTGCCTTATGGATAGCCACCTGCCAACAAGGGCATGTTTTAGTTTTAGACGAAGAATACGACAGAACCTGAATATCTAGAGTAGTGTTTTATATACAGCTATTTAGGCTTTCTCCCCTTGTGTTACTATTACTATACAGTACCATCAGTGTATATGGATCTCCATGTTATTACTCTGCACTGTGACCAATTTTAATATAGACATCTCACAATCAAAAGGGTTCAAGGCATCACAATGTCTGCTTGACAATGGCCTGCAAACTCTAGTTGACTGTGCATGACACCTAGTGCACCTTTGCTGGTATGCACATTTGAGAACAATCGTGTCACCTGACCTCCTACTCTCACTGCCAGAAATCACCATGCCTCTCTTCATGGCTGCAAAAAGAAAGGCAAGCACTCTTGGGATTAAGCAATATCATTTTGCTGTGTGGCACCAATTCCAAGAATGTCAGATCACAACATTTCTAAGAAAGAGGTGCATAAAAGCTTACAGGGGGTATGGATATGTTTCTTTCAGCTTTTCCCGGTTAGGGGTCGCCACAGCGGAACTCCGGTCCGCTAATGATTGGCAGTTGATTTTTACGTACCGGCTTGCCAGGCCTGACGCACAACCTTCAACGAAGGTACGCCCATTCACGCACGTCTCCATGCAGAAGACGCTCTAGCGGAGAATCGAACCGGACAGCGTCTTACTGTGAGGCAACAACGCTACCGCAGCACCACCATACAACATATATACTGGCTACTACATTGCAGTTCACACCCTGGATACTGTATATTTTCTTGGAAAAGCACCTTTTCAGAATTAAAAAAAGACATAACGAAAAGACAAATTTAATTAAAAAAAAATGACAACTAGCCAAGCTGGCATTTACAACATATCTATATAACAAACTAAACATCTGTAAACTGCAGTGAATATACCAGGCTTTTTCTCATTTCTATGTTGTTGTCTTTGCACCAAGAAAATAAATTTAAAAGGTTAAGTTACAAAAGCTGGAAGCTTTTTTTAACTTATTCATCTGATAACCATAGGGGTGGGCTTGTCCTTGGACCCTTTTCAGCTAGGACCCAGACACAAGGTTTGCAAAACATATCACATGCAATATGCATACACTGTATAAAATATGTGGTTTACAATTAGTTGAACTGGACAAAAAAAGTTAAACCTCTGATTCCATGAAACACACTGCTCCCCACTCCCCCCCTTTACTTGTATATACTTATACTATAGATGCACAACCACAGTGAAAAGTCTCTATGCACTGACTTACTGTGAGCAGAAACTACACAAAGTGATTTCTAACAGGAACTGTGATTGAAGAGTTCAGTACTGGAGAAATTAACTCAATGAATTTGAAACCTTGCCCAACTTACACTCCATAGTTTAGGGTAATGTTATGTGCATGCTGCGGTATACATGGTATATGCATAGCTACACCCCTGAAGCTTACCTGCTGCTTTTTTATGCAGCACTTGTGAAAGTTTGTTAATGCAAATACTGAGGTTAACAAACTGATTCTACTCACTGTGCAGCAAAATCTGGCTAGTCGCAGTACTGATGCCCTTCACAGACAATGCTATGTTGCATTGCTACATGTTTTATATATGAAACAGATATCTTCTGGAATTTCCCTTAGTTAACTATTTTTAGCCTTGTTTAATTCATAACCACTCAGAAAAATCTATTGTCTTCTAGTACAATTAATAAATGATTAATGTGCAACTGAGTTAAAAATGATTATCAGATGCAGCAAACTTTCTAGTTTAGTAGTACAAATGACTGAAAAACATGTTCTTCCCAAATATATTCTGTTGTTACAGACTCTCTATAGCAAGCCGGTACGTAAAAATCAACTGCCAATCATTAGCGGACCGGAGTTCCGCTGTGGCAACCCCTAAACGGGAAAAGCCGAAAGAAACATATCCATATATAACTAGAATACAATTTTTTCAGCTGTCCTTGCAACATCAGCCTTCACAATTTGGTGTGCAACACTTAATCTAACTAAATATGGATATCAAAAAAGCCTTAAGGTTAAATCGCCTAGTATACAAAATTTACATTTGAACTGCCTGTTGCTCAAAAAATAAAAAGCTCTTCTGCCCTTCTCCACTATCTTATGAAGCAACAGTTAAAAAAATGAAAATAGAGTAACTTACACACCTGGAAGGGTTTCACAATACCAGTCAGCAAACAGACTGACAAAAAGCATTTAGAGCGTGTCACACATCCAGACAAAGTCTCATCTCTATTACACACTGCCACAAATGTGATGCGTCAAGACGGAACACAGTGTGACTATGGTTACTGACAATGAAATGAAATCTATTAATACTGCTGGTGGCAGAAGAAATACAGAAACCTCCAAAATGCAATATATACTGCAAGTTAGTACCACTTTAAAAGCATACTTAATTCGCAAATTACAAGAATATGAAAATCCACTATGGCAGTACTATAGAGTAAGAGGCATTTTGGGTCAGCACGTGGACTGACAGCAGTACATACATGAGTTCTAGATAAGTTACAAATAAAAAGCAGTTTGCCTGATATCCTGACCTTGGGTCTTGTTTTGAAGTAACCTAAAAAGGTTACCATACCATTTTATCATTATTAGTTAGTTTTAAAGAGGACTAAAAGTAAAAATGGCACTTCAGTATTTTTCCTTTGCATTCATAATTCATTTTTTACCTCACTTACTTTTTAACCTATAGCTTCTACTTCATTTCTGCCGTTCATATAATTAGTTTCAGGTATATTCAGGAGACCCTAATAACTTTTGTAAAGGTTCCATAGTTAGCTATACACCTTCCCAACCATTCTGCTTACACGACAACACTCAAGTCCTACCTACAGACAGAAGGGACTGTATAATCCTCATTCCAATCTCCATTTAGTCACAGAAAGATTCAGGCACATACACAGTCTCATAGCATTTGTTCTCTAAATTCAGAAGGATATAATGGTCACAAAGCTGAAGAAAAAAAGGAGACATACTGAAACAATCCACTGCTGTTAAAATGCAGCCGCAAAGACAACCAGACAAGGATGGGAAATGTTTTATTCTTGTAAATGTGCTGGCTCAAAGTTTCGTTTAACAAAATCCAAAAACTGTCCCAACCTCTGTGAGGGCAAGATGCAGAAAATCATGTATTAGTCAGTTCACTGGTGGTTTCAGAACAAAGTGTACCTGCTTAATCGGTTTTCTTTCATACTAACTCGACACCTTAACTGTTTTGAAAGCATCATTAATGGAGCTCTTCATAAAAGGAAGCAGAGTCACAACAAATAAACTTTTCATCTGTGATAAAAGGTGTTACACATTAAATCTGAAACTGAGTATAATGGTGTGTTCGTTATATTCTGATACACAAGAACTTGGAACCAGACAGAAAGCAGTGGCTGCAACTCCTTACCAAGGACACACTTTGTATATAAAACAAATAATAGATGCCTGACAAACACTGAAATTAAGTAGTGACTGACAAAAAAAAAGTGATGGTTAAGAGATTCATGTTTTAACCCAGCCAACAGAAAAGGGAACCGATGACTGAAGATCTAAATGCAATTTTAGATCAGTTTGAAAAATCAAGATGATACTTAATATAAAGAATAAATTATCACTATCCAATGTGTGACAAAGAAAATTACTTTAAAGCACAACTCTCATGCTCAAAGCCAAATATCAATACACAAATAGTGCCAGTTCTACGTGAAGCTGAGTACACTAATGCATGTAGAGCCATAAAATAAGCCATGTTTACCCTTTATGAAATAGCAACATCATTTAACAACTGTGTAATTAAAGCATACTTCATATGATATATTAAAGTACTGCAACAAATTCACAAAAATTAAAACAGTTGTTTTTTTGATGTAGACCTTATATTATTAATGCTGTCACCAAATATTAAAACTGACCAGCATGTACTAGTTTGTTTCAACCCACTATCACCCAGTTTAACACAAAAAAGTTTCATAATGAATCACCACTGCTGTGCGCATAAAAAGGAAACAGCCCTTATGCTATTCTGCAGATTTTTACAAAAACACCAGAATTCAGCAGTGTAAATATCCAATCTGTGGCAAGGACAAACTATGACATTCCCTGGTTGCACCTAATGAGCAAATAAGGTAAAGGTTTGGCAGTGATATTTCTTTTTCTGATTGTTCAGAGAACTGCACAACCTAACACCAAACTACAATGTAACAGACCACTAAAGGAGACTTACATTAAAAACACGACTAAACAAAAAGGAAAAAAGTAAGCAGTAAATACAACACCATAAAATGTACTAATAATACTTGGTAATGGAACAATATTGTTAAATACTTGAAACCCTAGCTAGATAGCTAAACAGTTCTCCAACTTCCACCTTTATATAAAAAATAATGCATACCTCAACTTATAAATATGCTTAGTCTCAGCATCAAGTTACAGATTTTGGCAGCTAGGAAAATTACACCTAAAATCCTAGACTGAAGCCAAAAGAAGCTGCAGCAACAACCATGAAATCCATGACTTCAACAATCACACCATTCCTTGCATGAAGCATGGCTTCTAGAAACTTGTCCTCAATTTAAGCCAGCAACAAGACTTTCTGCAATGTCTGATTTGGCAATTTGCTTCTGTAATAATGAAACCGTTCTGTTTTCCCACATACCATCCCATTATTAGTGAAATCTTGCAGTGACATTCAAGCCCAATTATAAAAAGAATTTTCTTCATAAAAATGTTAAAGATCGTCTGACTCTGGGGATCAGCTAATACACGCTTAGTAAGTTTAATCTCTACAGCTTTGATCTGCTTTTCTACTTTTGTGTGTGTAAGTTAGCAAACATTTCCATTTGAAAGCAATGACATCCACCATAAAAAAAATGTGCAAATAATTTAAAAAATATATATAACTCGTGCAACATTACTAATATTAAGTTAAATCAGGTTTCAAACATTTCAAAGGTTAGTTTTTGTGGGGAAAGGTGCAAGCAGCACTGCTTGAATGATCAGCCATTAGTGCCTTTGTGGACCATATCCTTTCTTGCCTTCTGAAGATATCTGCTACATGTTATTTCTTGACAGCAGTCCAGTATGTGCCAACACAATCACAAACACAATATCAGTCTGGCTTTAAATCCTCCTCTGAATGCTCTCTTACATAAACAAGTCCATGGCTTAAAGAGTTATGTTCAGTATTTACAGAAGGAACACACAAAAGGGTGCTTGGCACATGACTGAAAACAGAAATGCTCTTCACCGCGAATGAATACTTAAGCATGCTGGGTATCATCAGCAAGATCTGAGATTCCTTTCTTCCCCCTTTAAGAGAAAACAGGTGGTTTACAGCGTCTTCCCTTTATTTCTGTCTTCTGTTTTTTATCTTTAGTTCATGCTGTCAGTTTCTGGATTGTCTTATTGTAGTACTGTGCAATAGTAGGAGTCAGAGGGTTCCAGCTGTTGGCATGCAGCTCAATAACCTCAAGAAGAAGAGACCGTGTCAGTGCTGACTCTGTTGGGCAAAGCATCTTATCACGTACTATTGCTAGGAGTTCTACCATCATTTCTGGTAACTGTTCTTCCAGAAGCTTGCCTGTACTCTGCAACTGTCAAAACAATAGGAAAAGGTGATAGATTACATATCAATGTGAACACTACTCTCTAATCTTTGCATCATTTATGTACATGGAAGCAAGACACACATACTACTTTGTAAAAAAAAGAAGTTATGTATTCACCATAACGTTTCATGTTTGTTGTCCTTCATCTCACCTTCCTTCTTGCTGGTTAGGTTCGGAGCCGATCCTCAGCTCCGACTTGGCCGTATACTATAGCTAGCTTTTTACTGGCTCAAGGCTAGCCTCTATCCCAACATGCCTAGCAGTAGTTTAGTTACCCAGATCTTGTTTATGATAACCCACCAGACTAAATAGGTCAAAATTTTACTACACTTACTTATGAGAAAAACACCTGCATATGAGTGTGTGATCATCAGCAAAGAGAAAGGAAGGAAAGACTAGGTCTAACCAACAGGTAACCAAAAGGGAACTCGGCCAGTGTAGCCAAAATAAAGGGAATAACTCCTCTCAATCCTCCAGGAGGGGGAAGAAGGGTGGGACGCAAGAAGGAAGGCGAGATGAAGGACAACAAACATGGAACGTTATGGTGAGTACATAACTTCTTTATGTTATGTTGCCCCCATCTCACCTCCGTTCTTGCTGGTTGGGACAGCATCCCCAGCACCTGTATCTTGGGTGGCTCACTGGAAAAGACTCTTCAGGACTGTGGAACCAAAGGATGCTCTGCTCCGGGAGGCCACATCTACTTTGTAATGAGAGATAAAGGTATGAGGATTAGCCGATGTAGCTGCTATACAGATTGAATCTAAAGGCAGTTTGGTTTGAAAAGCAACAGAAGTAGCCAAGGCCCTAGCTGTGTCTCCTTTAATTTTTCCTGGAAGTTCTTTGTTCCGCAAAGCGTAGACATGGATGATAGTGCCTGAAAACCACTTTGATAAGGTCACTTTAGAGACTGGACAACCTTTCTTGTTGTCTGCAAAGGATATAAACAATTGGTCAGATTTTCTGAAATCCTTAGTCCTGTGTAAATAAAAACGTAACTGTCTATGAATGTCCAATTGATGGAGCTTATATTCTGCCTTGTTGCCATAATTGGGGAAGAATACAGGAAGCTTTATGCATTGATTTAAATTGTACTCTGAACACACCTTGGGTAAGGAGGAGGGATTGGTTCTGAGAGAAACTCTATCTTTGTGGAAAATCAAGTACGGGGGACGAATAGATAAGGCCTGTAACTCTAAAACCCTCCTAGCTGAAGTAATGGCAGTTAAGAAAAAGGTCTTCCATGTCAAAAAGTTTAATGGACAAGAATCAGCTGGCTCAAAAGGGGGGGGAGAATGAGAGTCTCTAAAACTAGATTTAAATCCCAGGGGGGGAGAGGTTCTCTTACTGGAGGTCTTAAGAGGGTAGCACCTCTTAGGAATGCTCTATATATAGCCTGTGAGACATGATGTTAGATCCCATTTCTCCTACATGATAATTAGAAATGGCAGCTAGCTGAACCCAGATAGTAACTGCACCTGCTCCTCGTTCAAATATTTCAGCAAGGAATTCCAGAATCTTAAAAATGGGGGCTGTAAATGGATCAGTGTCATTGTTTTTTGCCCAACAAGAGAACCTCTTCCATTTACTAGCATAAAGTTTTCTTGTAGTGGGTTTATGGGACGAAGTCAAAATGTGTTGAACTGCCGGAGAAACATCTGGGAGCCAGGCTATGACCGGAAGTTGAGAAACCAAGCCGTATGTACAGAAGGGTGGAAAGCACTCGACTGATGCGTCATGAGATCTGGTACTGGGTCTAGTATCCAAGGCTCCCCTTGCAGATGAGGTCAAAGGAATGGGAACCAAATCTGTCGAGGCCAGTAAGGTGCAATGAAGATTACCTTGCAACCCAATGACTGTGCTTTCTGAAAAATCTTGGGGATCAGGGGAATGGTGGGAAGGCATAAAGCAGTCCCGGGGGCCAATCGTGAACCAGTACATCCCTGGGTGACTGTTCCAGTGGTGGGACTAAGGCAAAGTAGCTGCTGCATTTGTTGTTGAGGGGAGTAGCGAAAAGATCGCAGCATGGCTGGCCCCATTTGCGGAAAATCAACTCTGTACTTCCTGTTTCAGGGACCACTCATGAGGCATCATAATAGCCCTGCTGAGCTTGTCTCCTATCGCGTTGGATTTCCCCGGAATGTGCACTGCGACCAGCAAGCATTGGGAAGACATTACCCATTGCTATACTCATACAGCCTCCCAGCACAAGGGATAAGACCTGGTCCCACCCTATTTGTTGATGTACCATATTACCAACATATTGTCTGTCGGAATTGCTATAGTCCCCATATGTAGAGTCTTGAAGTGCTTGCAACCCAGTAGCACCGCTCTCATCTCTAGGACATTGATGTGCAAGTGGTACTTGTGTTCTTGCCAAGTCCTTTAAACAGTCTGTCCCAGATAATGCCCCCCCCCCATCCTATCTGGGAAGCATCAGTGGTCACTGTGGCTATGGGTTGGAGGGTTAGAAACGGTCTGCCCATTGATACCAGAGGGGAGTGAATCCACCATGCTAAATGCTTATTGCATGACCCTGTGATCCAAATCTGATGTGACATT
The DNA here is from genome assembly GCF_019279795.1 of Protopterus annectens. Classification (NCBI taxonomy): domain Eukaryota; kingdom Metazoa; phylum Chordata; order Ceratodontiformes; family Protopteridae; genus Protopterus; species Protopterus annectens. The sequence goes on along the minus strand of NC_056726.1, from coordinate 1,318,909,007 downwards.
GGTAAATCCTGGAATGACCACTGAGCCGACAGGAGCCATGGCAGAATTCTCGTGTGGAAGTGCGCCATTGGGACCAAGGTAATCGCTGCAGCCATCGAACCCAAAACCTTGAGGAAAATCTTCCCTGGATTCTCTTTCTTTTCATGAGGAATAAAACTTGATGATGCATGGTTAACACTCTTTCGTGAGGCAGTTTTTCTATCATGGCCCTTGTGTCTAAATCTGCCTCTATAAATGCAATATACTGACAAGGCAACAAGCCAGACTTTCCGTAGCTTATGGTGATACCTAGTTGTGTACAGATGTGAACAGTAGAGTACCATGCCTCGATCAGTTGATTTTTGGTGGTGGAAGTGAGAAGCCAATCATCTAGATATGGAAACATCCGGAATCCTAGACGCCTCAGATGAGCCGTGATTACTGCCATGCATTTGGTGAATACCCTTGGGGCTGTGGTGAGACCAAAGGGCAGTGATCTGAACTGGTAATGGCTGGCTCCCAGCCAGAAGAGTCGGTACCTCCTGGATCACCTGTCCATTTTTATATGGAGGTACGCATCCTGGAGATCGATGGAGCACATCCAGTTGTACTGACCCAAACAGGGAAGAATGGACTGTTGTGCTACCATCCGGAACTTTATTTTCTTGACTGATTTGTTGAGTTTGCTGAGATCCAAAATGGGCCTCCAGTCCCATCTTTTTTGGAACTAAAAAGAACCTTGAGTAAGTGCCGGATTCGATTTGGTCTGTGGGGATTTCTTGAATGACTCTTTTTTCTAGCAACCTTTGAACTTCTAGGTTTGCTTGATCTTGAAGACCGGGTGGAACATCTGGGATTCAGTGCTGATTTGTTGTAGGGGGTGGTTGGGAGAAAGGAATTTTGTAACCCCTGGATATTATCGACAGTACCCATGTATCTTTCGTGATTGTTCGCCAAGTTTTTGGGTACTGGTATAATCTGCCCCTGACAGCCTCCAGAGGTGGACAGTTGGGCCTCCTTTCAGGAGCGCTGGAAAGGCCTGCCAGAGAAGGCATCTCTGTCAGCCTGATTCTGCAGACTCCCCGCTGTGGGATCAGCGTCTCCCGTTATTATTTCCCCCTCTAGCCCTGGGGGACAAATCTCCATGTGTGTCAGGCGAAACTCCCTGGGATTTTCTGAACCACATCTTCCCACTCTTCTGATCCTTAGGGCAAGGTCTAGAGGGAGCAGAAAAATGTACTCCCACGGCAGAGAGAGTTTTGCCAACCCGTTCACACCTGGTAAGAGTCTCTCTTACCTGAGGCCAGAACAGAAATGAGCTGTCAAAGGGGGTGTTGGTAAAGGAGGACTTGAAGGGCTCCGCAAATTGACAAAGGTGCACCCAGGAGATTTTACGCAAAGCAACTCCTGTGCCTGGTGCTCTACTCGCTAAATCTGCTGAGTAAGAGATCAGCCTCATAGAGGAGGTAACTATAGACGACAAGGTCGCAAGCTGTGAAGCCATCTTGCTCGCAGCTCCTCCAGCTGTAGGATCCTGTAGGGTATCTCCTAGTTCCTTTAGGAGATCCCTTTGAAGGCATATAAAGTGGGACAAACAATTCAGTGACCTGAGAATAAAGGCCACTGCAGCAAACTTATGCTTCTAACACCTGTCCATTGTACGAGACTCTTTGTTCGGCGGATGGACAGAAGTAGTAGTCTCCCCTAATTCTTTCTTGGTGGCTGCTATCACCACCATAGCAACAGGCACAGCCTTAGATAGAAAAGTCCTATCCTCTGGAGCAGTTATGAATTTATTGGGCCTCCTTGGAACTGGTTCAATAGTCTCTGGGGAGCTCCACACCTTCTGACTCACTAAGGCCAGCAGAGGGTAGAAAGGCAGAGACACCCAAGAGGTGGAGGGTCTTTGACTAAATGCATTCAGTACACAGACTTATCCTCAGAATTGGCAAGGGATTTCCAGCCACCCCTTTGTCTAAGATTTCCAGGATGTATGAAAAAGAAACATCCTCAGAGGGGGACCGTGGGTACCCTTACTGAGTCCTCCAAGTCTGTGTCTGAAGTGAGAGACTCAGGGGAGTCCAAATACTTCCTGTTGCATTTTCTCTTCTGAGGGACCTCCTCTGAGTGGTGATCAGGGGAGGTTTCAGAAGAGGTGGGGGTTGCCCAATGAGGCATCCTGGAGCATGGGTTCCCTATGCTGGGGGGGGGGGATTGGAGGCAGACACAGGCACCGACAGAGTAGGAGCCAATGGAGCAGAGGGTAGCGTGGTCTCAGAGGACAGCACGCTCATCACCTCAAAGGCACTGCTGTCCTGGCCCGAAAGAGCCCCTGGCTTCAAAGAGCCCAGAGATCTCTGAACCAAGAGTGATGGCTCCAAGGCTGATGTAGGAGCTGACCTCATCTGCGCCGAAGCCCCGAGAGGTAGAGCGGGGTCGGACAAGGGTCCGATGCCACTCCCCCCTCTGAGCAGACAAGAAAGCAACAGCCCCCAGATCCCTCGATAGACTGAGGCAACAAAGAGATTGCAGCTGCAGTTGGAACCAATAGACCAGTGGTAATCAGAGCAGATGGTTCCACCACCACGACTTCCATGAACTCCGGCTCCGAACTCAAAGGAGTCGGAGGAGGAATCGATAACGGTGTGGGTTGGGCTGTCTGGGGCAATTCCTTGTGGGCTGGGCTTGATAATAATTTAGCTAATACCTGTGTCTTGAGAAGCCTCTAAACCATCCTCTCCACATCATGACCTGAAGGACTCCTGGATGATCGAGAGGAATGTGGGAAAGACTGATGACTGCCTGCCACAGATTGCAACAGCGGGGACTGTGGAATAGACCGTACTAGCTCCAGAGATGGAGACCTGGTTCTCTTGTGAGTCCTGACTGGCTCCAAAACCACTGATGGAACCACTGGAGAAAGAGCTTTGCGGGTTTGTCCTTAGATTTAGATGACTCTGAAGTCGGAGCTGACGAAAACAATGGCTTAGGGGACTTTTCCTGTTTAACTGGCTAAGAACCCTCAAAAAGGCTCTTTAATAAACCTCGCAATATCAACTTATTTTTTCTCTCCTGCAGGACCCGAGAACTAAAAGCATGACATATAGAACAGGAGTCCAGCAGGTGTGCAGCCTTTAAGCAATAAACACAGCTCTTGCGCCCATCCGTAAGGGACATCTTCTGGCAGCACGAGTTAAACTTTTTACAACCCAAAGGTTTGACTCTTTAGGATCTTTGGACATGCTAGCAATAAGCACAACAGTACCAGACAGAAACACCAACAGCAGCAACAACAACACTAAAATAAACTTTTTTTTTTTAATATGAAAATAGAAAGGAGGGACGGGGAAGAGCCTCTAAGTTAAATGGCGACTTCCCCAACCCAAGAGAGCCTCTAACTTAAATGGCTGCTCCTTTAAGGAAAGAGAAAGGGAAAGGCAAAGAAGACAAAAAAGGCCCTTAAACTTACGATGGGGCTGAAAGAAAGGGAACAGAGAACCCTCTATGACAAATGGGTTCAAGGGAACAAGGTAGGCCTAAAAGAAAACAATGGCCACAACAACAACAAAAGGCAGAAGTGGAAAGGTCAGAAAAGTGCTAGCCTAAGATGAAACACACTCTAACACTAAACTAACAGAAATTAGCTATCTGAATCCAAAAACATACTGGAAATATATCGAGAAGAAGAAAATACTTAGCCTGAACCAGTATGAGCAATCTTGACGCTGCAAGTGGCAAACGAGATCTGGGGAACTACCGCTAGGCATATTGGGATAGGGGCTAGTCTCGAGCCAGTAAAAAGCTCTCGAGCTATAGTATACGTCCGAGTCGGAGTTGAGGATCCACTCCAAACCCAACCAGCAAGAACGGAGGTGAGATGGGGAGAACATAACATGGGTGTTTTAGTACTACTGCTTTTAATGTGAATTTTCCAGCACTGCCACACAATGCAAAAATAAGAAGTCAGTCACTACAGAAGAACTTCATTGACAGCTACTGGTCTGTACCAGAGGGTCATCACTGTGAAACTGATAGTCAGTATGGACTTCTCAATTTGTGGATACAAATGCATGCATATAGACGTTCATGAATATGAATGAATATACTGATTCAGTTTTGTTGTACCAAGTTACTTGATTAATTCTATTCTTCTTCATTCTTAAAGATTAATTTTTTGCCTGGTATTTGAAAATACAGGAAAATAAAACCCAACAAATTATCAACCAGTGTCCTACACTGTTAATTCAGGCTATGTGTTCCCTGAACAGATTCACAGCCACATAAGCAGATTCTTGACTGAATAAATTCTTAATTTTTCTGAGGGTGGAACTAAAAGCATTCATGTATTTCAGCTAAGCTACAGAGGGAACCAGAAAGCTGGAAGACAGCAGTAGGTGACCACAAAAATCTGGAACTAAAATGTGAGAGCTCAGTAACTGAAATGTCAGAAATATACACATGTAAATAAGTTAAGAAAAACTTAAACCAATTCCATGCATTAAATTCATTAGTTTCTGCTGCTACTCCTGGGAGGATACTCCATAATTACACCATTTTTCAGAGAAGATTTTCTTATTTCAAAACTTATTCTGTCTAGATTCATATAATAAAACATGCAGATTTTAAGCAAGATTTATATACTAAAATTGTTTGCCTCCTACTTAGGTGTTTCAAAGTTTTCATTTTCCCCAAAGTACACACATTAAAGTCATATTCTGAAAAAAATGTTAAGTAACAAAGCTTTAGAGTTGGACATAACCTCATCATCATATACAGTGCAAAGTTATATCATTTTTATGCAAAAAAAAAAAAAAAATTGTTAAAAGACTTGTGTTTCAAACCTGCTAACAGAAAAGGCAGCAGCCACACCTGAATTGTTTGTTAGAGCTGAAACCCCCTAGCATAACATTATGAACTAAATTCACAGAGGACTTCCTGTATGGTACAAAGTTAGTCAGACATGTCTTTCCACTCCTCCAGAGTGACAGTGATAAAATAAAGTAACTAGCAGTGAGCTGTGGGAATTTCTTTAGGATGTTTAGGGTGTTCTTTTAATGAAGAAATCGAGGAGGAGGGTGATCAGCTTGGTTAATAAAAATGCAAGTTTTAAAGACAGCTCTGCCTCACGTGCACACTACTGTATGGAGATTCATAGGTCTTCAAGAAACAATGTCAAAAGCAGGGAATATTGCTGATATATGGGGGCCCTCAGTCGTGGTGCATACAACAGAAGTAAAGAAAATTAGTTCCTTGCTTCTGGATTACATCCAAAAGATTGACAGAAGGCTCAATGAGACAGAAGCAGTCCTGTGTATGCATTCAGATGCCACTGAGGAGCAGTGTGCAGCAAAAATAAATGGCAAATAAAGTGTTTGTAGCAAGGCAGCCTGAAATTCGGGAAAAAATAATGGAAAACTGGGACCACTGAGATTAGTCAAGAATAACTAATGTACCTGATGGGATCAATTGCGGCAACTGCAAGCACTATTAAATGAGTTGACCGGTCTTCCCAAGGAAAGTATTCTTCTGGACAGAATGACAGAGTGCTTGCATCAGGAGCTGTAAGAAGGAATTTCCCTACACCTGCTGTAGTAAAGGTACAGAGTTACGCCCTAAAGGAGCTATTAGGGAAGCTTTGTATAAAAAGTAAACAGTTGAAGGTGGGCAGTCAAACTATTACATTGAACAGTTGGGCACAGTAAAAGAGGACTACATTTATTCCTTTGTTTAATGTATGTAGGTAATTACAATTTTCATTCAAATTGATTTAAGCGGCATTTTCCCACTGGGGTGAAGTCCTTTATCAATGTGCAAGAGGTAATGGAAGAAATTGATCAATATAAAAACTTTATTAAGCAGGTGAAAGTGAACTGGGGGCTCGAGAAGTAAATTCAGGTTGAATCGCAAACAAGATGATAGAGGGGCATTTAAGTAAAGTGGATAAATCCTTTCCTATTTTTCACCAAAAGATGTAGCAAAGAAACAAGGAAAGGTTGAATATTTCAAAAGAAACTTCTCCGCTTTCCCTAGACTGTGAAGTAGTGGTGGCCCTCTCAGATAAACAGTAATGAAGCAGGCTGGTCAGGGTAGTGCCTGGATGATTCAGACGTCAATAGCTGATGAAGTCACTCTAAGGTTAATGGAAGGAGTCACATGCTGTCAAGGGTCACAGAACTACTGCCTGATATTGTGACACTGAATTTTTGAGATGCCCCCAACCTTTTTTTTTTTTTAAGCATTAATTGAGTTTGCTGGTTATAACAGAATTAAAAAAAATGCAGCACCCTGTGTGGCAACAGCTGCTTCAGATCCCTTATCCACCAGATTGCTGAACTGCTAAACTAACAGGCATGCCAGAAGCCATTCTGTTCTTTCAACCAATTAAGTGAATATTTTCTTGACTAATCCAGTAAATGACATACTCTTAATTCTAAGATCACTATTACTAGTAGCATACTTAAGTGCAATACTCAAATCTTCATCTGTCCTGAAACTTGAATGTGCAATACTCTCTGCAAAATTTTTGCTTTACAAGTACCTGTTAATGTGAAAATTCAAGTTTGTGCAATATCTACTTGTGCAACACCCTAAATGGTAACATTTTTATACATGTCTGTCCTAGTAATACTAAACAGTAACTGTACGTATGCATGTTTCTTGCACTGGGAATGAAGCAACATAATTTCTTTTAGCTGCGCTATGTGCAGATCTAAATGACAGTAAAGTTAAGTTTACTTTGACTTTGAATAACAGTATATTTCATTCAATGTTGTTGGGTTTTGCACTTGGTTAAAGCATAAAACGTTTTATACTAGGTGCAAGTGTGGCACACAATTCCTAATGTGGAATACCTGTAGGTAGATTATAACTTTAATTGGCAATAGTTGGTGAAAGTGCATCTGGACCATGCATGGGAAAGAGGGCCCTGATTGATTTTACCGGTCATTTATGATGTAAACCAATATAGCTGCCAGCCCATAGTTTGGATCTGACAACAGTGAGACTAAGTAAACCCAGGATTAATGGGACAGGGTTGAAAAATTGTACATTATGTCTTCTGCTACATTTACCAAAGGAGCAGTGCTCGTGAAGAGACTGATATGCTACTGACTGAAATAGAATATTTGTACATAGTTTTGATTGCTTTTATGTTAAGGATGTATTTTATATCTGGTCTGTACATTTTTAAGTTTGTATTGTATTCAATACTTTTGCCATGGGCAGCACCAATACTTAAAGACTGCTATAACTGGCAGAAACGTCAGGTACCATGGATAGTGGGGCGCCTAGCCCTGTTATAGACAGTACTATATGAAAATTGAGGTTGGGTCTCCTAGCCTGGAAAGTCAATGGTCTTCTAGATGGGGAAAAATGGACTGAAATGCTACAATACTTACATGAGCTTAAGGTAGAAGTGATGATGCTGCAAGAGGCACATATGCTCAAAAAGGAGCATGATTATCTTATTAAGGAAGGTTTTATTGTGGAGTATCGTGTGTGTGCTTATGAGGGTCACAAGGGAGGGAGGGTTGACACTAACAGCAGGGGACTGCAATTTAATTACAAACACAAGGGATGCTACTAGTGGTCCCCGTTCAGTGAGGGTTACTCCAGAAGAAATACTAATAGGGAAATGTATGAAGATGTATGGCTTGAAAGATGTATGTGTGTGTGTGTGTGTGTGTGTGTGTGTGTGTGTGTGTGTGTGTGTGTGTGTCGGGGGGGTAAGCACAAATAGATATGTACAAGTCAGAAAAGTTGGATAGGTTTTACATTAATAAACAGGAGGTGGTGTTGGTTAGAAGAAAGCTGACTCATCCCTTGATACTTTCTGATCATGCACCAGTGGAGATGCATTTAGAGGCGACCTTGGAAGGGTTAGCCTCCAGACACTGGAGAATAAATATGGGTTGGTTGAATCAGAGTAGGAAAAGCACTAGTCTAGTGAATAAATTGACTTTAGTCTTGAAAGAGGAAGAGGAGGGAAGATATGAGAAAATTAGGGTTCGGGACAAGAAAATGCTAGACATTAAAAGAATAATGAAGGATTTCGACAGTGGGAAGAGACAAGAGCATGGGAGAAATGTCAGCTATCAGAAATTAAAAAATTTTAATATAAGAAAATTCCCAAAATGCGGGAGGGGAAAGAGACCAGGGACCTCAGACAGGGTTGGCCAGAACACTTCAGGCAAGAATTACTGCTGAAGTAAGCGCAAATGTGACAATGCTTTGAAATAAATTCCCTGTGGCAGCTAAAAATGTTACAATTTGGACTAGCAACAGAAGGCTGAAAGAACAAGATGGAGAATAAAAGACCTCATTAAAGGTAATATAACTAGAGATCTGAAAAAAATAAGTGAGATTTTTCACCGATACTATGGCTGTTTACATAAGATAGACAATAGAAAGCGTCATACAAAAATATCAACATTTTTTTTAAGGAACTGAATATAATGTGTTATCTGATGATAGGTATAACTAACTGGGGCATCTCACACACACACACACACACACACACACACACACACACACACACACACACACACACACACACACACACACACACACACACACACACACACACACACACACACACACACACACACACACACCTTGGTGTAAACTAAGTAGTGGATAAGAATGAGAAGGTAACGAACGACACAATGTTCTGTTCAGCCAGCAAGCAATAAGAAGTTCAACCCCATTGCTGCAGACACCTAAATTAAGTAAGAAGTGCCTTGCTGTAAAATTAAATAATCAGAGGCAATAAGAACGGGAACAAGCAAATAATAAGCAAACTCCCCTTACTGTAGCCTGAGAATTGTATTTAAAAATTATGCAGGCAGGAAGACCAGGACTTGACCGGAATGAACAGTTTGGCCACACAGACCTTTCTTTACCTGCAGAGTCCGGAGTCTGCTCTGCTGAGTCTGTTACACAAAGTTCTGTCCTGCTTAAATAAGCAGTGGCAATGTAAATAAGACAGAGTTCTGTCCTGGTTAAATAAGCAGCAGCAATGTAACACATGCACAAAGTTCTGTCCTGGTCAAATAAGCAGCGGCAATGTAAATAATAAGTTCCGCCAAGCACAAGAAAAGCACCTTGCTGCAAACTTAAATAAGTAGTGGATAAGAACAGGAATGGCACACACAATGTGTTAAATAAGCAGCAGCACTGCAAATAAGCCCTTGCAGCATAACTCACTTGTTCATAAGCAACAAAAAGTACCTTGCTGTAAAATTAACCTCCTACCATACAACACAACCCTTCACACCAACAAAAGACCACAAGAGCTTCCCCATATCCCCCTTTCTACTAGAAATTAACAAAATAGTACTCATACTCAACAAGTGCTGTTTAACATCTTTCACTAGAAAGATACCAAACAAACTTTATATAGATATGCTACAAGCAATCAGACGTCATATACTATTAAAGAAATACCTCCTTATCTCTGGTGACATTCACCCGAATCCAGGACCAACCAACATCATACCCCCAAACAAACACACAACAGACCTACTCATTATAAACCTTAACACTCGCAGTATATCTAACAAAATTACTCATGTACACACATTCATAACCCACTACTCCCCTGATATACTAACCATAACAGAGACCTGGTTAAATCCCAGCACTAAGAATGAAGAAATTCTCCCTCCAGGATATAACATCATTAGACTAGATAGAATAGGTAAGAAGGGAGGGGGAGTTGCAATTATCTACAAAAATACACTTACTATACAACCCCTGCTAACCCCACCACCAAAATTTGACAATGCTGAAATTTTAGGAATTACGCTACAACTTAACAATAAAAAGAGTATCAATATTCTCTGTACTTATATCCCTCCAGACAATAACATTATTAAAATTGAAGAAATTCTGCAATGGACAAAAGACAACCTACCACAAGAGACTATTCTGTTAGGAGACCTAAACACTGATTGGCTAGCCTGCACCTCTAATAACCCCACTTGCCACATCAACCTCCATGGATTCTCTCAACTTATTCTAGAACCTACAAGAATAGATAAGAAGTCCCAAAAAAAATCCATATTACACTGGACATTAGTGAACTACCCAGAACAAAACTATCACACAGGTTGTCTACCAGACAGCCTTAGTGACCATCTCCCAACATTCCTCCTACGCAGACGTACCAACATACACAAACCTACTGTCTTTAGACAAGTTAGAAATGATCGCAAAGTTAATCCTCTACATCTTAACACTGCATAAAATAACTGCAACTGGGAGCCTCTACATATCCTGAACTTAGACCTAGCAGTTGAATACTTTAATAATACTTTCATTAAGGTCCTTGACCATATAGCACCCATAAGAACTATTAGAGCTAATGTCCACTCAGCTCCTTGGCTTACTAACACCACTAGAGCCTTATTAAAATCTAGAGATAAGGCATGGAAAACCTGGAAGAAAGACAACACTAGTCTTTCTAAACAAAACTATCAACATCTTAGAAACCAGGCTAAACAGCAAACTAAGTTAGACAAACAAAACTACTACCTAAATATCAAAAACAAATACTCCAACAGCCCACAAAAATTCTGGCATGCAATTAACTCCCTACTAAAACCAGGAAAAAACACCACACCCTCTCTCCACCACAACCTCCACAGACACAACTACCGAAATAGCCTCAAAATTCAACCAACATTTTACCAAATCCATTAACTCATTATCCACTCAACTAGCCAAAAATAACTACACACCCATGCCTACAGCACCAAACAACTCTGCTCCACTTACCTTCTCACCTATCCCAACCTCTACAATAAAGAAACATCTCTTAAAACTTAAACCCACTACCCTCGCAGCAGATGGGCTACCAGCACATTTCCTAAAAATGGCAGCCAACTCCATAGCCTACCCAGTCTCAATCCTTATCAACCGCTCTATACAGGAGTCATATATCCCTCATCTATGGAAAGTCTCCTATATCATTCCCCTTCATAAGGGAGGCACCTCCTATGATTTCTCAAATTATCGACCCATTGCTATTCTGTCACCTTTATCAAAAATACTAGAAAAATGCATACACTCACAAGTCATGCACTTCCTAAACATAAACAATCTCCTCTCTCCCACACAACATGGCTTTCGACCTCACCATAGTACAACCACTGCCATCCTCTCCTTCACAGACCTAGTTAACCAACACAAGAATAACAACAGATTCGTATCAGCCATATTCCTTGACCTTTCCAAAGCATTTGATATGGTCTCTCACTCCATACTAATAGATACCCTCACATCCCTAGCCTTCACCCCAAACACTATTGCTTGGTTTAAAAGCTACCTATCAGAACGACAACAAGCTGTCCAGTGGCAAGGAGCTTTATCATCTCTGCTCCCAACCACCATTGGTGTACCCCAAGGCTCCATACTAGGACCTCTTCTCTTCTCAATATTTACCAATAACCTATACAAAAGTAGCCTGCATGCCTCACTAATCCAATATGCAGATGATTCCACCCTTATATGCTCAGCTCCATCCCTGACCTCCCTACAGGACCTCACCCAAGAGTCCTTCACCTCAGTAGAAAGATGGATAACTAACATACAACTTATCCTAAATCCTAACAAAACCAAACTACTACTTTTACCCCAAACAAATCAAAACAACTCCAGTCTTCTTCTCCATCTCCTCCGCCAATGGTACTATCATCTCTCCTCTCCTCACACCAAGCTCCTTGGCATCAAATAGACAACAACCTCCACTTCAACATCCACATCTCTCAAACTATAAAAGGTGCACAAAAGATGGGTTCCTTATACAGGCAAAAGAACTTTCTAACTAATCAAGCTAAAGTCACCCTAGCTCAAACCCATCTCCTATCTACACTACTATATGCAGCCCCAATTCTCACTCACATTAGGAAATCTGACCTAGACAAACTTGAGTCCTGTTATAACAGAATTGCCAAGTTTGCCAAAAACACCCCATTTAGAACCCATCACTGCATACCTCTCAGACAACTTCAATGGCTCGAACTGCCACAGCTGCTACTATATCACCAACTTGTTCTATCATATAACATCCTAAAACAACCCGATAAAATTCCTGCATTAAGGCATCTACTGACCCGCCACACTCCAAATCGTCCACTCCGCTCAGCCAACAAGTCACTCCTCACTACTACCTCAGCAAATAATACAGCAGGAAAATCTCTCTTTTCACACACTATAGCCAAAACTTGGAATAATCTCCCCCCATCTGTGACTTCTGCAGCTAGCACCACTCTATTCAAAAACTCACTTAAGGCCCATCTCACAAGTTTTTGCTTCTGTCCATGTATCACATAGACCACAATCTGTTACCTTTACAACCAACTTCTATCTGTCTTTTCATGCCCCAATAAATATATTTCCTCAAAATATTTTACATGGAAAACATGTACCTAATAAAATCTGACTATGCTCTTTGCTAACTAAATGTATATATGTAAATTGCTTTTTTTTTACTGCAAATGTCTACTCTTTTGACTTCCGTCTAGAAATTTCTTGTTCAATAGATACTATTGCCTACATATGGTATTATATGTTTATTTACTGTAATATGTTATCCTAATTAAACTGGAGCTTTTCTCCCCGTGCCTCCGCTGTAAACGGACCTTGTCCAGTCGGACCATCCCGGTAAACAAAATTAAAATAAATAAAATAAATTAATTAAATGAGCAGTGGATAAGAAAGGGAACAACATACACAAGGTTCTGTTCAGCCCTTGCAGCATAACTCACTTATTCACAAGCAATAAGTTGTTCAACTCTTGTAGCACACACACACACAAATTAAATAAGAAGTACCTTGCTGTAAAATTAAATAAGCAGCGGCAATATGAATGGGAACAGTGAACACTCATTCACACACACTCTGGCAGCAATAATATTGTAGCCCAAGAACTGTATTTAAAAAATTGCGCGGGCAGGAAGACCAGGACTGAACCGGAAAGAACAACAGTTCAGCCACAGATTTTTATTTACTTGCAGAGTCTGGAGTCTGCTCTGCTGAGTCTGTTCTGCTCCTTCGCTCCTGCTTCTAAATTACAAAGACATTCTGAGAGTCTCCGAATGAGTGGGACAACAGGCAGTCCTCTGTTTCATTAAGCTGATGTCACCACACATGCCCCTGCACATTGATACTGCGATGCGTGGTGATGTCATCCATTATTAAACTAGTAAATAAAATTAAAAAAAAAAAAAAAGGAAAAAATCAGAAGTGAAGGGAGCCACTTGGGAATTCGTGGCACCCCATTATTTTGACCTCAAAACCAGTAAACATCGAGGAATTCGGTATGGTTGAGAGGTATGATTGAAGACTTTGATAAAGTTGCTGCCTCTAGTATATTTCTACAGTCCACCTCTTACCATAAAGCCACAGAAGTAGAAAGAACTGGTAGAATGGGCCATGACCTTGTCTAGAAATGCTTGTTATGGTGAAAATAGCAAAAGATAAACCATTTAGAAACTGTCTGTTTTGACACTGATTCTGACTTGTTCTTACCCTCACAAGACACAAACAGTTGGTTAGAATTCCTGAAGGATTTTGTTGTCAACATAGTACCCGAGTTGCCTGTGGACCCCCAGAGGCTTTAGAATTCTTCTTCCCCTGATTTTTTTTTTCTAGATAGGAAACACAGATGAATAGCTGGTCTCAAAGTAAACTATTGTAACCATGTTCTCACAGTTACCTTATCTTTGTGAAAGGTGAGATAGGGATGAATCACCAACTTGTAACTCAGATACACTGCTTATAGATGCCAGTGTTTCAAATCATTCTCATGGGCAGGTTCAAAAGGAAAATGAGTAAGTTTCTCCACCACAAAATTAAGATCCCAAGGAGTCGCATGTCTTCTAGGCAGATGGATATGTAAAACCCCTTTCAAAAATTGTGACAGAATGGTAAGAAAGGCCAAAGGATAACTCACACAAATACTGTAGAACTAGAGGATCTTGGTTATTGCTTTTGCGCCAACTAAAAAAATCTCTTCCACTTAATAAAATACAATGAACTTCTAGTAGCAGGTTTCTTGGTCCCCTTTGATACCTGCTACACATACTCAGAAAACAAGTCTCTAAAAGTTATTAGAATTTTATAACCCAGGCAGTGAGCTGAATAAATAGAAAGTTGAGATGTATCAAACAATCCGTCCTGTATGAGAAAGGCAATACTGTGAAGAAGACCATAATTGCCACTGGCCATGATGAGAAGAAAGCAAAACCACCATTCCCTGGGCCAAAGGGAGTTACCAGTATCATCTTTGTACACTCCTTATGAATATTTAGAAGAAAGTACAGTTGTGTAAGTAAACTTATTATAGCAGCAGATGTCTGAATGATCACCTGCAGGAGCCTAAGCAAGTAGCCTACACGGATATAACAGCTGGCCAGCTTCCAAAGCTTCATGGTACCTTCTACGCTGATAAACCATTAACTAGCTCAGGCTGTGCTGATTAAAAAGACAGGCTTGGGCACCAAGCCCCATGCCAACAAAGAATGAGGGATGCAGGGAGGCTGAGGCCTTAAAGGACAATGTTAAGAACAACAACAAATAAAAGTCCACACCCTGGCAAAAGGAACACACAAGAAACAAGGGGGATAGTGGGAGGGAGTGGCTACTGCAGCATGATCATTCGAATATCAACTGTTATGGTATGTTTACTTAAACAACTGTACTATATTCTTCATTGTGATCATGGCTGCAGTAGCCTAAGCTATATGGGTAGATTACCACAGCTTGAAAATTTTGTGAGATGGAAGAAGAAGAGTCCAGGAGTCCCTGAAAAATGGTCCTAGCAAAGCCTGATCTGGACCTACAGATAAAAGCAAGCTTGCAGTGTTTTATAAAAGTATGTGCAGAGGACTAAGTTGCTTCTACTTGAACACTTCTAGAATCTAGCCCTTTCCAAATTCCATAGGTAAATCTAAGTACCTGGTAGAGTGGGGGCCTTGACTATTCCTGAAGTAGTTATTTTGTGGAGAGTATAACAAAAGGTAATAGTCTTAGACAACCATTTGGAAATAATCAGATTTGGTGCAGTTTGTCCCTTCTTACCTTCACAAGAAATGAACAATTGATCCAAAGATCTGAAAGATTTATTCTGTCAAGACAGTATCCGAGCTGTCTGCAGACATCCAAAGTACAGATTATTCTTTCTCCCTCATTTTTAGGTTCAGAAAAGAAAATGGAGAGATGGATAGTTTTGGCTTAAAGTTAACTCATCATTTTAGGCACATGAGAAGGATTAGTTCGCAAAGAAAATGAGAGGTAGGGCTGACTCAGCATAAGAGCTTTTAAGTTGGATACCCTTCTTGCAAAGGTCATAACAATCAGTAAAACTGTTTTCCATGTTAAGAAGTTCAGGTTAGGCAGGTTAGCTGGTTCAAACGGAGCAAGTGCTAGCTTCTCTTACGCAAAATTAAGATCTTAAGAAGGGGCCACTGTTTTTCTTGGTGGCCTGTTATGCAAACCTCCTTTCAAAAACATTTTAACACATGAATGCACTGAAAGAGCAGGAACCATGGGCAGACATGCTGAAATGCCCAAAAAATAAACCTTGCTGGAGGAGTAAGACAGTAGGACAGTAACTCAAAATATTGGAAAACCTGAGAACAACTAGCCCTGAATGGCTGCTAGTTGTTCTCTGGTTTTCCAGGAGTTGGCTTTCTAGTAGCTGTCTTTCTTGCTTCTATTAGTACTACTGCTGCATGTTCTCAGTAAACAGGTGCCTCATGGGAATTATGGGCCTATCATCCAGGCAGTCAACTGAAATTGATTGGAGTTGGTGTGTATCAAACACCCCTGATCTTGTGTGAATAGACCCAGTCTGTGAGGAAGCTTGTGGTAACTGCCCCCGGCCATTTCCAAAAGAATGGCCTACCTGAAGAACTCCCCACAGATTGATCAAATCTTGGAAGATGCCTGATCTATTTTTAATTTGTGAGGGTCTGCCCATGTTCTGCTGGTTCTTTACACAATTTTGCTTACACAGAATGTAGGACGCCTGCACAGTGAGATGGTGCTGTGAAGCTACATCCAAAGCTAACATGGCTCGTCAGCAAAGGGGGTATGACCTAGTCTCCCCCCTGTTGATGTACAACAAAACAGCTTGAATAGGTCCCAGGGACCATACATAGGTTCATAGGTTGGTACTGGGCTATCTGCCTGAAGGCATATATTAGCCCAGCCATGTTGCGCGGTATTCACCGCCCCTTTAGTAGTTCCCTAGACCCTTGTACTAGCAGCTAGTACCCTTGGCCCCTATCTAGTAGTGCTGTTGGTGTGATCCCCGGTGTGAACTTTCTGTTACCCATCCACTCATCAAGGTTCCTCTTGAAGAGTGATAGTGAGGGGCTCTGCCTTATGTAGATCGGGACCCTGTTCCATAGTAAGGGAAAGTCTCTGCGAAGGGAATCTATCCCTCCAGCATGTTCTATTCATTGTTGTGTTGAGGTTTATATCCCTAGAGCGTGTAGCTCGAGTAGACTTGGTTTTGCTAAGATGGAGTATGTCCAACAATTCTGGGCTGGACATGGCTCTGTACGTTAGACAGAGATCGCCTCTGAGAAATACATAATACATAATTCACAGAGTTGAGTGCCTTGATCAGAGCAAACATCTGTTTAATCTTGATGTGCTTGCATCTGTCAGAGTCCCACTTGCCTTGCAATTTTACCCCTCCTTAAACTGCTCCACAAGCCACATCCAAAGCATCAGTGGTGACTCACTGCTTGGGAACAGGGTAGGAAAAGGGGATATTGGGATTTAAGGATGCTGACTGTCTCCACCAATTTCCCTTTTCACAAACCACAGTACTGGCATTTGAAAGGACAAAGGATGCTGGTGCTAGTAACAGACTTCAGATACAGTTGTATCTTTCTTAACTGGAGTGTTATACCAGGGGTATCATAAAAATCATAGATGCTATGAGACCCAAAACCCTGAGGAATTCCCTCACAGAGAGTGAAGTCTGAGAGGAAAAACTTACAATAGAACTAGATATAGATTTATTTTTCCTGTGGAAGAAAAGCTCTTTGAACTGAGGTGTCTAGGTGACTCCCCAGGAAAACAATCCTGTGTGACAGTGTCAAAAAAGACTTGAATGTTCTCTTGGAATCCCAGCTTGTGTAAAAGATCTTGCCCGAGTGTGAGATTCCTGACACTTTGAAAAAGACTGTAAAGATAAGCACCAGTTCAAGTTGAATGTGCCACAGACAAGTAAGCCTAGCAGTACCAAAAACCACAGAATTATACCTAAGGAGGTGATATCTCCAAGAAAGGACCCATGTAGACTTTGGGGAAGTCTACACAGTCTGTCAATGAGGAATAACGGTGACAATCTGGAGGAGGGAAGGAGGGTGGACTTGTTGAAGTGGATGGTAATGGATTAAAAAGTCAGTGTTATGGTAAGAACAGAACTATTGCATCTTAAATTACTCTCTCTGCTTCAAAATAATTATTGAGTACAGAGGCTCCAAAGGAAGACCTGGGTACACAAATCTTGTGTAACTTATGTCTTGCAAATGGATACAGCAAGGTTCATATTACTGCAGCAAAGATGTCATCCACTGAAATTCTCTTAAAGGAAGAAGAGATGGCCTTTGATCTAGCAGAATAAGCCCTTCATTTCTGAAGAAAGAATTTGTTGCTTGAAATGTATACAAATGAGATACAGTCTGACAGCCATCTGGACACCATAATCTTGGATACCGTTAGACCCAATTTGCCAACAGCAAAACATACAAACAGCTAATCATGTTTCCTTTGCTGTTTTGTTCTATGTAGTAGAACCTAAGTTGTCTATGGTCTTCAAGGCACTGCAGAGTATATTACCATCTATTACAATACTGTGGAAGGAATACTGGAAGACTAAAAGATTGGTTAACATTTGTTTGGGATGCCATTTCAGGCATAAAGGAAGGCTTGGTACAGAAGGAGACCCTGCCTTTGTGGAAAACCAGATAAAGATTAGAAGAAAGAGTCTCCATATCTGATACTCTCATAGCTAAAGTAATGGTAAAGTACAGTTTTGAACCTACCATAAATGTAGATGTTCGAAGATCCACATTGCTGCAGTCCTTACACTTGGGTAGTCTGCTGTCCTCGGTCGGCCCGAATATCAAAGTATAAGGCTGACGTCGGTCAAGGCGCATTTGACTGACATCAGGACGTCAGGGTACAAATGCGCATGACTGACGTCATATCCTCAGTCTTTTCTTGCCCCAGATGTCAGAAGACCCTAAAAATAAAGGTCAAAACCAAAAGACAGCAAACAAACAACCAACCACCCTTGCACTAATTATATGTACAATATATACAATATACACAATATTTACAACCCAACCCACACAACCACCTCTAACTACAGAGGGGAAGGAGGGAGGGTAAATTGGACTGCAGCAATGTGGATCTTCGAACATCTACATTTATGGTAGGTACAAAACTGTACTATGTTCTTCATCTCACATTGCTGCAGTCCTTACACTTGGGTAGAATCCCAAAGCAGAGGAAAGGGAGGATGGCCAAACTATAAGGAAGCAGGAGCTGCCAAAATGCCCTGCAAAACAGCAGTGGCAAAACCAGCCCTGGATCTAGAGTAAAGTGGTAGGTGATAATGCCTAGAGAAAGTATGCACTGAACTCCAAGAGGCTGCCTCCAAAATATCCTTGGTTGCCACCCCCCTCAAAAAAGCTGTCGAAGTGGCAGTAGCCCTAGTGGAATGAGGCCTAATCCCAGCCGGAATTTCCTTGCCATGATGGGAATAACAGAAAGCAATGCAAAACCCAATCCACTTAGAAATAGTTTGTTTTGACACAGGCTTGCCCTGAGAACTCAAAGCAAAAGAAACAAATAACTGCTGAGACTGCCTGAACCCTTTAGTTCTGTCCAAATAATATCGCAACTGTCTGTGTACATCTAAAGTGTGCAAAATCTTTTCCCCTTTATTTTGGGGATTTGCATAAAAAGTAGGCAAATGAATAGTTTGGTTTAAAGCCACACTAGAAACCACTTTAGGCATAAAGGAAGGATTAGTACGTAAAGATACCCTATCCTTATGGAAAATTAAGAAAGGCTCAACCGCCATAAGGGCCTGTAATTCAGAAACCCTTCTTGCAGAGGTAATGGCCAACAAAAAAGCAGTCTTCCATGATAAATATTTCAACTCAGTAGTAGCTGCAGGCTCAAAAGGTTGTAGAGTGAGTTTCTCCAACACAAAATTGAGATCCCAAGCAGGAGTAGGAGCTCTACGTGGGGTCTTATATTCTTTGCCCCTCTAAGAAATTGCTTGAACAAAGGATGAGAAAACAATGGTGGGTCACAGTCATAGTGAGCTGAAATTGCTGCAGCATGAACCTTAATAGAAGAGAAGGACAAACCTTTGTCCAGTAACTCAGTAAGATATTGAAGAGCCACACTTAAATTAGGCTCAGAAACATCAAAATCCTTTGCTGCACTCCAAAATAAAAATCTCTTCCATTTATCTGCGTACACTTTCCTTGTACTAGGCCTTCTAGCTTCCAAAATCACATTCAAAACTTGTTGTGGAAGTTGAGACCCTCTATGGTTCAAAACAGAATATGCCAGGCTGTTAGGTGAAGAGAGTGAAGTTTGACATTGAGCAAATTACTGTCCTCCTGGGACAACAGGTGTGGAATCGAAGGCAAAGGCCATGGAGGCTTCCGTACCAGACTTCTCAGTAATGGGTACCAGTGCTGTCGAGGCCAATCTGGAGCTATTAAAATCATCCTTGGCTTGTCCTGTCTTACCTTTAGAAGTACCTTTGGGAGGAGAGGCAGAGGTGGAAAGGCATACACATGAAGATTGCTCCAATTGAAAGAAAGAGCATCCACTTTCCAAGCTGTGGGATGAAACCTTTTCGTACAAAACTTTGGCAGCTGATGGTTTAGTGGAGAAGCGAACAGATCTATGTCTGGAGTTCCCCATGACACTGTCAATTTCTGAAATACATGAGGATCCAATTTCCACTCGTGGGGATCCATAATTCGTCTGCTCAACACATCTGCTAAGAAGTTCTGTGTTCCCGGCAGAAACCTTGCCTGAAGATTGAGCTGTAAACTGAGAGCAGTCTCCCACAAAATCATTGCTTGCCTGCATAGAGGATAAGAATGTGTTCCCCCTTGCTTGTTGATGTACCACATGACAGTTGTGTTGTCTGTTAGAATCAACACCTGCCCTGGAAGAAGTAAATCCTTGAAAGCTAATAATGCAAACTGGACTGCTAACATCTCCTTCAGGTTGATATGTAGATGTTGTAGTCTGGCAGGCCACTTGTCTTGTATCCACTTTCCATTTAGATGAGCTCCCCAAGCTTTGTCTGAGGCATCTGTCGTTAAAATCTGACTCGCCTCTGGCCGGGTCACAGAGAGTCCCTTGTTTAGGTGACATTCCTGAGCCCACCACAAAAATTCCTTTTGAATGCAAGGTATTATTTGAATGACAGTGTCCAGATCCTGGCAGTGCTGTGTCCATACATTTTGAGATACCACTGCAGCTTCCTCATATGCAGTTTGGCATTGGGAAGCACCAGAATACAAGATGCCATGAACCCTAAGGCTTGAAGGACTGTCCTTGCAGTCAGCCCGGACTGATGAGATAGTTGATGGAAGTAAAGGGAAAGATTCTTTTGTTTGTCCGGGGTCAAACCGGCCATCTGGGATGCTGTATTCAGTCTTACACCCAGAAAGCACATGTCCTGAGAGGGTACTAGACTGGACTTTATTTCGTTCACAGAATACCCCAGGCATCTTAGCACTGCTATCACATATTGCAAATGATGAAGAAGCTCTTCCCTTCCTTGAGCCAGAATCAGGCAATCGTCCAAATAAGGATAGATCTGTATTCCTTTTAGCCTGAAGAAAGCTATCACTGGAGCCAGAACTTTCGTGAACACTCTGGGCGCAGTAGACAAGCCAAAGGGCAATGCAGAGAACTGATAGTGAGAAGTCCCAGCTCGAAAACGCAGATACTTCCTGCAACTTAGTCTGATAGGAACATGAAGGTAAGCCTCCTTGAGATCCAAAGTTACCATCCAATGATCTTTGCCCAGCAGAGGTAAAAGCTGTTGTAACGTCAACATTTTGAACTTGGGAATGTCCAGATAAGTGTTGAGGATAGATAAATCCAAAATTGGTCTCCACGTGTTCCCCTTCTTTGGTACTAGGAACAGGCGAGAATAAAATCCTAGGCCCACTTCTGGCATAGGGACCGGCTGTATGGCCCCTAGTTGAAGTAACAGAGAAATTTGCTTGTGAGCCTCTATTCTTTGTTGAGGAGGAACGTCTGGCATGCCTCTGAAAGGAGGCAAGGTATGGAAATAAAACCTGTAACCGTGGTGTATGATATCCAATACCCATCTGTCTTGGGTAATCAAACTCCAATTTTCTTTGAAAAGTGCCAACCTTCCTCCCAAAGGTGCTGCCAGACGAGAAGGCTCCGGCAGCTGAAAAGGTAGGTCATTGGGTCTGTTTACGAAAGGACTGACCCCTGCCCTCACCTGAAGACTGTGCAGGAGAACTCCCTGTTCTAGGCCTGAAAGAGCCCTGAGCTCTGCCCCTACCACGTCTAGACCTACCCCTAGACTGGGAATCATAAGAAGGATACGTCCACCCTTTAGTAGGCCAATTTCTACTAAACTTTGGAGGCTGAACCTGCAAAAAATCTTTAACAGTCTGCATAGACTTAGCCTTGTCTTCCATTTTCTTTAAAACTGCCTCAACAGGAGAACCAAACAACACATCAGATTGTAAAGGAGCATCTAAAATCCTTGTTTTAACATGGTCAGATAAATTTTGATCCCTCAGCCAGGCGTGCCTGCGAAGAACTGACCCAGTGGCAGCCACCCTAGACGAGGCCTGTACAGCATCAAAACCACATTGCAAAGAATGCTTACCCACCTGTCCAGAAACATGTACTAAATCTTGTAACTCTTTACAATCAATACCTTCCGCCAGAGCATCAACCTTAGACTTCAATTGTGAAAGGAGATAGTTTTGGTATTTCAACATGTGAAACTGGCAATTCAAAGCCCTCATAGCTAGAGTGGAAGAAGTATAAACTTTCTTTCCCCATCTATCCAAGGCCCTGGCCTCTTTATCTGCAGGAACTGGATTCTTGACAACAGAAGCCTTAACACCTTTAGGCCCCTGGCTAACAGCTTCTGGGTCTGCCCTAGGACTCTTAAAAAGATACTTATGAGCTTCAGGCACCCTGTAATACCTATCCGGTTTAACAGGAGCAGGAGGCAAAGAATCAGGATTAAGAGAAGCCTCTGTAAAAACATCTTCCACTACATCCAAAACAGGAGGTATAGCCAAAGGCCTATGCTGGGGTAAAAACAAAAATTCCCTAAGCCTTTTCCTGGAATCAGAGAAGTCCTGACCTTCCCACTTAAAATGCTCCCTCATGGAATGAAGAGTTTCTGAAAAAGAAAAATCCTCAGGAGGAGAAGCAGAAGGAGTAGAATCATCCACATCAGAATCAGAATAAGGAGAATACTCCTGCAAGTCTTCAGCCGAAGACTCTGAAACATCCGAAGCCTGCTCAAAACTCCCTAGCTCAGGCTCCACCCTCGGTCTCTTATCAGGAGGGGGCAAAGAACCCCTAATCAAAGTAATCAAATCTTCTGCCATTTTAAGCATATGCTTCTTGGGCACAGTTCCAGAAGAACTAGGGGTGACACCAACTGAAGCTAAACCTGGCCTGCCTCTAGGAGAAGCCTTGGGAACAGAAGGAGAGGACCTAACCACCCTAGGCAGGGAGGGGAGTATAGTAACCTGAGAAGCCCCATCACCCTGACCTGCCTACTGAGAGGCCACATCCTGCAATAACAAAGTCTCTCCCTGGGATCCCAAAGAAACCTCCAGTGGAACCACCGGCTCCACCGACACCTCTAAAGAACCGGCGTCCGGTAAGGACGGTTCTTCTAGCCTAGGCTTAACTGCTTTGTCCTTGCGCTTCTTCGAAGAAGCGGGCGTCGGAGCATCCGACGGCATTTTATAATTGCACCGCTTCCCGAAGACTAACCTGGCACAATCTAATCTCCTCTTTATAGTGCGCTTATTGAATCTAGCACAAGAGCGACACCCAACAACGTCGTGCTCAGGCCCTAAACAAGGAATACACAAAGTATGATAGTCTCTATGCGGTATCTGTTTCCCACAAGAAATACAATTATTCACTTTTTCTGACATCCGGTAAACCACTGAGGCAAGAAAAAACTAAAATATTTCCCAACGGGGTACTTAGCCAACTTTGACTCGGTCAGAAACTCCGAAATCGAAAAATTTCAGAACGCCAACCGGCACTTGCAATACTGCTTCTGCATCGGACCATGCGGCAAAAAAGACTGAGGATATGACGTCAGTCATGCGCATTTGTACCCTGACGTCCTGATGTCAGTCAAATGCGCCTTGACCGACGTCAGCCTTATACTTTGATATTCGGGCCGACCGAGGACAGCGGACTACCCAAGTGTAAGGACTGCAGCAATGTGAGATGAAGAACATCTACAAGTCTTCCATGAAAAACATTTAAGATTCACTGAACTAGCTAGCTGAAAGTAAGTTTTTGTAACATGAAATTAAGGTGCCAGGAAAGAACAGGGTTCCATGGCAGAGGGCCAGAGGAGAAAGATTCCTTTCAGAAATGCCTTACAAACCTTTAGTGATGCCAGGGACTTGGGAATTAAAGCCTTGGTGTAAAAAAAAAAAAAGATATTGCTGCCAGGTGCACTCTGATAGAAGAGAAACCAAGACTTGCGCCGAACAAGTAGAATAAAAACAAAACTGCAGGAAATGGAGCTGAGAAGGGAACCGACCACCATGGAATCACACAGAGAAAAACAACTTCCATTCTCATTATAGCCTTCCATAACAGAAGGTTTCTGGGATGTTATGAGGATTTGTGCCAGCCTTGGTGGTATGATGGGTCCCTGGCCATTAGAAGAACTGGCAAAACCAGATGGTTAACTGAAGGGATGGAATGTCTGAGTGAAGTCTGTCAAATGGGTGAGAGAGAAGACCCAGTAGAAGATCCAAATATAGGAGGCTCGTCCTCGAGAGTGGCCAAAGTACAGGGAAGCAAACTTGCAGAGGTTTTGAGGAGGGTTATTAGGATTATTTTTCTCTGCACAACTTTGCTTTCTTTAAGAATCTTTTGAACAGAGCTATGGTATAGAGGTGTACAGAAGCCTCAATGGCCACTGATGGGCTACAGCATCCCTAGGAACCTGTTTGTGAAGTGCTTAGGGCAGAAATGTTGATGCACTAAGTGCTGGATGTAAAAACATTGCAACAAGGCTTCCCCCATCGAAGGAAAAACCTCTGCACTACCACTGGGTGATGGACCACTACTGAGACATCAGGATACACCTGCTGGGCCTGAGTGCTAGGTAGTTGGCTCAGCCAGGAACATGCACTGCTATCAAAAAGTGTTGTGAGTCGATCTCCCATTTCCAATTCTCATGGATTCTCAACAAAGTGAGAACAGTCTAGTGCTACCCTGTTTGTTACTACACCAGTTTACCAGCATGTGGTTATGTACGCATATCTATGGCACCTTGGGGAAGATGGCCCTGAAATGCTTGCAACACTAGAAAGACTGCCCTCATTTCCAATGCACTAATGTGCACACTGGCCTCCTTTTCAATCTACATTCCTTGGACCATCTGCCTAAACAATGCCTCCCCCCACCAACACAGAGCAGATATATCCATGTTACTTATTATTTATTGCTGACTGACATAGTTTGACTAGGCTCCGATAGCCACTTTTCAGTGGAGGCCCAAGGAGAAAAAGGTCCAATAACAAACTAGACAATTTTATACAAGTGAGGAAAATGTAAAGCTTGAAGTTACTATATGAACATATAATAACTGGAAGGCAGCTATACTAGAAAAACTGCAATCAGCAAAATAGAGTCATTACATGTTAATACAAGACAATCTGGCATACACAGAAAGGTTTAAAATGACAACTTACAATTTTACTTTTATGGGTAGGGGAAATAGTGTAGGAGATATCAGCAGAAAGCAGACAGGAGGTGAAGAATGGTGAATAGTGTGTACATTTACAAGGTGATGGAGGAAAAAAAGGAAGTTATGTACTTACTTTAATGGCAGATCTGTGTTGTCTGCTTCTGTCTTTCCTCAACAGATTAGGTATTTGGATCCAAGACCGATCTGATTTTGGTCACTCAGACTTGGATCTAAGACTCATCTCATACTACACGCAAGTGTTACCTCAGACTGAGTTTGCCCATACTTTATCAATAGGAACTGTAGACAACTAACATAAAGACACAGAAATACCATACACAGATCCACAACATGGAGAGTAACTAAGTAATTTGGAATGGTTATCCATGTTGTCAATCCAGAGATGGAATAAGAAGGAATTTCCAGGCCGGTGGGGGCTGGGGGGAGTGAGGAAGAACAGAAGCAGGCGACACGGATCTACTGTTATGGTAAGTACATAGCTTTTGTATTTGATGTCATCTCTTCTGTCCATTTCTCAATGGATGGGACAGAATCTCCAGCTACTATGTCTCTGGGCAAGTGGTATGTAATGATATTCTGGAAGACAGCCCAACCAAATGAAGCTCTGGATCTGAACTGCAAATCTAATTTGTAATGGGATATGAAAGTATGGACACTACATTAAGTAGCCACAGTACAAATGCCATCAAATGAGACACTGGAAAATAAAGCAGCAGAGGTGGCTACCGATCTGGTGGAATGAGCCTTAAGGATCCTAGGTAAGTCTAAACCCTTTCCCTTGTAAACTTAGGAAATGCAGTTTGAAAGCCATCGGGAGAGGGTTGCTTTACTTACTGCTTTTCCTAACTGCCCTGGTACAATAAATGCATAACTGGAACTAACAGTGGGCATGTAATAAATGTAGCATATTTTCTCCTTTGTTGGTGAAATGAGGGATAATTAAATGGGGATATCAACTGACTAGTTAAGAGATTGGTCCGGGGCTACCTTGGGTAGGAATGAAGGATTTGTCCTTATTGCAACCCTGTCCTCGTGAAAAATCTGATATGCAATCTTACATGATAGAGCATAACGTTTGGAAACTATTAGCAGTCACTTCTGCAAGAAGAAAGACAGTTTTCCTGGTCAAAAACTTCAAGTCCACCTTCACAGAATGTTCAAATGGGAATGCAATCAAGACCTGAAGGACAGTGATGTCCCATGGAGAAACAGGGTCCCTAAGCTAAGACTGTAGCAAGCAAGCACCCCATAAAAAAGCTTTTGATAGGTTGAGAGAGGCAATGGAGGTTTGATTTTCCACAATGTGGAAACAAGGAATGGCAGTTATTTGCACTTTGATTGTGGAATACCTTCATCTTGGAAAAGAGAAGCTAGGAACTGTATGGTATCAGAAACAGCAGCTGAGAAGGGGTCAAAATTTCAATTTGCAGCTCATACAGAGAATCTTTTCCATTTGCTTTCATACATTTTCCTGGTGGAAGGCTTTTGAGCTGAATATAGGATGTTTACCACAGGGAATGACAGCCTGGACTGTCTAGCCATCATGTGAACTAGAGAAATCTTGCGTTCAGTCTGAGCACCCTTATGTCCAGATGAGGATTGCTAGAGGGATGATGCTATTTTAGGAAGTTTTTGAAACTGGATAGTTTGGTTTGTTGTCGGATGAGGCAATTCCTCCTTTTGGAGGCATAACTTGAGCACAAGGACAGAGCAGCAGAATTGAGAGTTTTAGTTATGGTTAATAGGGACTTGTTTGTGAATAGTATTAATTGTCCAGGGGGGTGAAAGGTTCCACTTTGGCTTGCAGTACAGTTTTAAAGTTGTATACTAAATTATTACTATATAATGCATTATAATATTACACAATATAGTACTATACATAATATTAGTATTATATCATGAACAAATAGTTGCTAACTGGATGACAGAAAGATACTGTACAAACACTAACATGGAGTGATGGATGAGGGGCAAAGTACAGTTGTGTAAGTAAATTTGACATAATAGTAGATGTTTGAATATATATCGCTGTTGCAGCAGCCTAAGCTCTATGGGTTATCTTGTCCAAGATATAACCGGCTAGCTACCAAAGTTTAAGGGCACCTTCCATGCACCTGAACCAGTGAACAGTTTGAAGAAATAGCAATGTCAGTGGTTAGGGCTCCAAACTGTCAGAGCTTTCTTGCCCCACAGTAAAGGAGTCTTGAACCTTGCAAGCTAAGTATACACTAGGAAAAAAGGAAAAGGATATCTACACATCATAATGTTTATTTATTGCATTTAATTGGGATAGTCCACATGGTGGAAATTTCCCCTTTTCGATGGAGAAAAGCTCCAACTCTTACAAGTTAAGATTACAATTAAAGTTTTACTTAGACAAAGACAAGGTACAATGGTGTATCATTTCAGGTACACTCAAGATTGTACAGTTTAGTATAGAGATTACAGTGCCTATGTACTTTGAACAGAGAAGCCAATGTAGATACATTTGTTTGCATACAACTGATTAAAAATAAACATGTACAGTAAATACACACAGGCATTAAACTATATTGGTTATTCTCTTCTGAGCAAACAAGTATGTTGGGTATATAGTCCATTTTTTTCAAATCTGGGATGGCAAGTTTGTGAGTGGGTGGCAGATGGTCAATTTTGAGTTAACAATGTTGACAGATTGAATATACATTTAGGTTTATGAGAGGTGTAGGAGAGTTATGAGATTATCGTGGTGATAACAGGGTGGTGGAAGAGGAGATAGTGGCCAATAATGAGTCGAGAGATAGTATGGAAAGTATTAGGTTAGGAGTAAAACAAGGGTATAGGAAAGTGAGAGTTAGCTGGGGTTTGAGCAAGAACAGTGCCAGAAGCCAATGAAGTAATGTTTTAGTTCTGTTTTGAAGGTTGCAGTTTGTTTGCTTTGCCAGAGTGTTAGGGGGACAGAGTTCTAGATTTTAGAGGTATTTACTGCTATGAGGGATTTCTCTGCTGAACAAAGGTGACAGTTTGGCTGATAAAGTTGCAAAAGATGTTTTAGGCTAGGGGCAGCTTTTGGGTTTGTAGATGAGGTTCTGCACTAGGGTTAGTTCTAAGGCAGTTAAGTACTGAAGTAGTTCAAGTCAGTGTCATTACTTGAGGCCTACACAGTGGTGAGTTTTATGTGGCATATTGGTAGCAAACCTTACCATTTTGCAACACTACTGGAGCTTAATTTTCAGGCAGATTCATCATTAACCCCCTTTTTCTATTTTCTACATGGGTTGGGGTGTTGTCACTTGTTGCTATCTCTGCCTATTCAATGCCACTCTCCTACCTTCTTCGACACTCGTGCCTGACTGTCACAGGTCTTCTCTCACACAATCCATCCACCTCTTTGGTGGATACCCTTGTTTCCTCTTGCCTTCTGTCTGTCCCAAATCTTCTTCCAGGAAGCAACTTCTTCACCAGATTGTCTTCTGCTTTCCTACATACATGCCCAAACCATAGTAATTTGTTATCTTTGACCTTTTCTGTAAATGGAGCTACATTGGCTTCTGCTCAAGTCCTCATTTCCTCATCTGTCCCGCGGTATGCTTTCTACCACCCATGTCAGGCACTTCATCTCCAACACCTCTAGCTTCCTCAACTGCTCTGCCTTTACTGTCCAAGTGTCTGTATCAGACAGTAGTACTGGCTGCACTACTGTTTTGTACACCTTACTTTTAAGCTTCTTTAACATTATTCCGTCATATACTACTCCTGACTCTGTCAGTTGGTTGCAGCCACTCTGATTCTAGCTTTGACCTCTTCATTCAGAATTCTCTTCTCTTCAACCACCCCTTCCAGATACTTTAAGCTGTTAAACCTGTTTCAATGTTTTCTTCTCTATCCCACTTTTCATCATCTTCTGATTTCCCCCATTTGCTTCCATTACAACTGCCTTACCTATTAACTCATGTTTCATACCACATGCCTTCAGGTTTTGCATTTTATTCCCCTACCATTTGCTGAAGTTTTTGCCAAGTCTTTTGTAATGCCACATTGTCTGCATACAGCAACATCGTTGATCTCTCCCCCTTCAATCTGTTTGCTAATGTAGTGCATTACCAGTATGAACAGCAGTTGGCTCAGAGCTGAACCCTGATGTAGACCCATTCCCACTGGGAACCCCCCTCTATAAGACCGAACATTGTTTGTTCTTGAGTCACTGGGGCTTTGTACATAAGCTTGCACTAATTTTACCAGTGTTTCTGGGACTGCAAACACCACAGGATTGCCCAAAATCAGAATTCTTGGGACTTTGGGATATGCTTTCTCCAAGTCTAGCGGTACCCATTTGGACTTCTTCCACATTTCTAGCTTCTTCTCAAGTATTCAAATGCAACTACAACTACACTTGCCAATACTTATCTCTTCCCCACACTCCTTTATGGCACTCCCCTTACTCCAGGCTTCACAAAAATTAAAACTTGAACAATGCTATAACAAAGTTGCTAAATTTGCAGCAAATACCCCTTTTCAGAACCCATCACTGTATAGCACTAAAAAGCATAAAATGGTTAAAACTGCCTCATCAACTAACATATACACAGCTTCTTACCACATATAAAATTATCCATCATCCATCTGCCTGTCGAGCATTAAAAAAACATTCTACACAACTATGTTCACAGTTGTGCACTGCAATCCACTGAACAAAAACTTCTGTCTACAAACCTATCAAATCTGCTGGGCATGAATGTACTCATGCAAGGTTGCTAAGGCCAGGAACTCCTACCCGCATCCATCAGGTCAATACCCTCCCATCTTTCAAAACCACTAAAGACTTACTACCTAAAATCTGGTTCTATTCTTGCTCAAAACCAGAATAAACTATATCCCTAAATGTGAACAAGAACCTTTTCATTCCTTATGCCTCCTTGCTCTCCCTTTTTCAATTACTTCTTACTTATGTTAAATTTTCTTCCCTGACTTTCTCTATAATGTACCATAAGCCTGTTTTTCCCCTAACTTCATATTGCAATTCCCATTTCAATAAGACTAACGTATCTTTAATTTCTCTACAAACTAATAATCTGTAGTAGCTAAGTTCATTTGATCATCAACCTGTGGGTTTCGGATATGACATGGATCTGAGCCGGCAGTTTTCCAAGCTAAGATCCAAGCTCCTCCCCTTACCCATACCACACTGCAACCTCCTTCCAACCCTCAGATTGCCGCGGCTTCGCTAAGACATGATCTTTGAGCTCCAGGCAGATAGAGTAGGGTTTCCTTACTTAAACTGTTTAAAAGTTAGTTTTAGTGTGCGTGTGTGGTGTTTACCTTCCCCTTTTCCTCCCCTTGGGTTTTCCGTACAGAAAAAGTAAACTTTGTGTTTTAGTTAGTGTAGGCCTCCCTTTCTCGCCTTTGATGTGTGTGGTGTGATTGTAGGTAGGGCTTTAGTTAGCCTTATTTTTTTGTTGTGGGGATTGAGATGTTGGACCCACAAAAGCCAACTTTCTCCAAATGCACAGTGTGTGGCCATAAGTTGTCTCCGGCTGATGGCCACACTGTGTGTCGTGTGTTTGGGGGTTCCCCACCTTCCTTAAGGCTGCAAAATATGTGCAGCCTTTAATCCATGGGCCCTGTGAGACCGCAGGACCAAGTTAATTTTAGCTGTGCTTCTCCCAGCAGAAGCTATTTCTTCTTCTCCTTCCTCTACGGCCACGGCTGTGGCCGTATCAGCTTCAAGTCCTCCTCCTCCCCTCTCCAGGACTCACACTCCCGTATCAAAACAGGGTGACAAAGAGGCCAGGAAGGAAAAGCATAGGGAGAGAGACAGAGAAAAAGAGAGAGAGAGAGACAAAGATAGGGGTCATAAGAGACCAGTGGATCTGTCGGATCTATCGGGTCCTCCTATTAAAGTTGTCACTACCCTGGTCAAGACTTCGAAGCAGTCTTCCCCTCGGCTCTGATCCCCTAGATTTTCTCCGGAGCTGGAGGAGGAGGTTCAGTCTGCTTCGAGGTCGTCCATGCATCGGCCCTCTCAGCCGGTGTCGGTGGCGTCCTCCAGAAACCTGGAAGAAGCCTCTCGGAGACATGGACCGGATAATGAGAAGGTTTATACAGACTCAGTTGCAGATGGGAGTGTTGCTGGTTCCCTCTCCCACCGGAGTGGGGTGTTCAGCTCCGATGTTTGCCTCAGTAGCTCCTTCTCCGATCCATCCCCAGGTTTTGGAGTCCCTGGATCCGAGGAGCCCTGGAGTCAGAGAGACAGTGCCGATGGTTCCCTTAATCTCGATGCCGGCCATGCCCTCGAGTATATCGGATCCTATGGATTTGGATCCAAGCTCTCGGAGCTGTGCTTAGGGTGTCAGATCCAGGGGGACAAGTGTATCATCGGCTCTGTTATGGTCGGGACATACCATTCCTCTGGGTTTGTCTGTTCTGGGTTTGGCCCCAATCCTTTCGCCAGATCTGAGGGTCACGGTTACTCATCCTTCTAATTTTAGAGAAGCCGGTTCCCCTTTGGCCTTCGACGTTGTGGAGAGGGTTTTCTCAGGAGGATCGAGACTCCTCACTCGATCTTCAGAGTCCATCTCTGCTACCTTGCTGCTGTGTCTTCTGTCATTCTGTCCTCTCAGGAACAGCCTGTATCTGATATGCCCCAGACAGTTCCCCTTGAGGAATATGAAGCTGTTTGTGAGCCCTCCCTGGAGAGCCCCCCCGAGGAGATTCCTTGCAAATGCAAGTGCAAGAGGAGGCACCTGGATTCCACCGAGTCCCTCACAGAGGGTACTGACTTCGAGGAAGGGGAAGGCTCCCCCAGATCACCTCCCGAGGATGGCTCATTTGGAGACATAATGGAAATCCTCTGCCTGAGGGGAGGTTGGTCCACCAAAAAGCCTTCCTCAGACGAGTTGGTAGTCCTGGAGGTGTTCAACGCAGGCCCATCTACCTCTTGGGTGTCTTCCCCCAGCTAATCCTCTGGTGGACCTCATTACCACCAGAGCTTGGAAGGAGCTGGACACTGTAGAACCTATACCAAAAAAGGCCAGACAAGATTTTGAGCCTCCTATGGATAAGCCTGCATGGAGAAATGGTTCCCCAGTTAATGCCATGGTGGTGGCGGCAGCCACTAAAAAAGAACTGGCTCAGGAAAGTTCCTCAGTCAATCCTCCAGACAAGGAGTCTAGGGCAATGGATCGACTCGGAAAGCGTATGTATGCTTCAGCTACCTTTGCCATAGGGGCACTGAACTACATGACCCATGTGATCAGACTTAAGCGCAACCTCGTGAAAGAGTACTCTGGGTCTCCCCCAGAGTCCATTTTGGCAGAGGATAAACGTTCATTCTCGGCTCGTATGGCCACTCAAGTTGGTGACTAACACGTCCATGTGCCTACTCTCTCATGCCACCGAGGGAGCCACTAGGGCGGCTGGGTCTGGCGTTGCCATGAGGCGTCATGCCTGGCTCCGGCTTTGCGATTTTGCGGAACCTTTCAAAGCATCCTTTGTGAATGCCCCTTTTGATGGTTCGACCCTGTTCGGGAAGACCATCCGA
The DNA here is from genome assembly GCF_019279795.1 of Protopterus annectens. NCBI lineage: Eukaryota > Metazoa > Chordata > Ceratodontiformes > Protopteridae > Protopterus > Protopterus annectens. Next base: position 1,318,876,467 of record NC_056726.1, on the reverse strand, counting down.
GATACGCTAGTCCAGAGTGAGAAGGATAGGAAGATGCTGTCGGCCGTTGGAATCCACTTCTCTAACCCTCAAAGATCCTTTTCCAGGAATCAGCATGGGCAAAAGAAGATGTGGTTCCAGAAGTCTCAGCATTCCCGGGACACTCGGGACTCCTTTTCCCCTAGAGGAAGAGGGGGACAAGGTGGACACCGGCCCAGAGGCAGAGGGGGACCGAAGAATTTTGGGTAACAGGAACCATTCTCGAACTGACCTGCGCAGCAGCACTGAGGGGTTGCTGGACTGCTCCACTGTAGTTGGGGAGCATTTTTCAAAGCACCTAGCTCAATGGGAGTCCAGAATGTCAGAACGCTGGGTGCTTCAGATAATATCCAGAGGTTATTCCATTCCCTTTCTGACCAGTCCCTTACCTAAAAAGCATCTCCCAGATGTTCCACCTGCTCAAAGGGAGGTGGGCAGCTTTGGAAATAGAAAAGCTGTTAAACTAATGAGCAATCCAGCCAGTCCCCCCAGATCAGTCTGGGTCAGGCATCTATTCCAGGTCCTTTTTGGTGCCAAAAAAAGACGGGGGACTTCAGGCCGATTCTCAATATATTCCACGTTGAACCTGTCTGTTGCCAAGGAGAAGTTCCGGATGGTCATCTTACAATCCATCCTGCTGTTGTTGCAGGAGGAAGACTGGATGTGCTCTGTAGACGTCAAGGATGCGTACAACCACATCATGATGGACAAACGATCCAGGAGGTTTCTCCGCTTTCGGCATGGAGCGGATCACTACCAGTTCAGGGTCCTATCATTCGGTCTCACCACAGCCCCCAGGGTTTTTACCAAGGTCATGGCAGTTGCAATGGCCCACCTGAGACTTCAGGGCATTCAGGTCTTTCCGTACCTGGACGATTGGCTCTTCACCACCCCCCTCCAGGCATCTACTTGTTAAAGCCTGAAATGTTTTCCTTCAACTGTCAAATTTACAGGGTATCACAATAAACATTGCAAAGTGCTCTCTTAAGCCCGTTCAGATTCTGGACTTCATAACGGCAAGAATAGTTTTTCTACAGGCCAAGGTATTTTTGACTCCAGACAGACTTCGGAGCCTGACTCTTCATGTATTGGCACTTCTTCAGACATCTTTACCCCCAGCAGAACTAGTTCTGAGGGCCTTAGGGTCTATGGCAGCAGCTACAAATCTGGTTCCTTGTGCACATCTACACATGAGAGTGTTACAGTGGACATTACAAGTTCAGTGGTCTCTATTATACCAGCCCTTAATTTACCCAATTCCTCTAAGCAAGGTGTGCAAGACTTCCCTCATCTGGTGGCTTCAATCCCAGGATCTTCGAGAAGGACACCCCTTTATTGCGACCCTGCCCCAAGCCACAGTGACCGTGGATGCCTCCTGTCTAGGGTGGGGGGGGGGGCACTGCTCAGGTAGGACTGTCCAAGGCACGTGGTCCCAGAACGAGACCGTTCTGCATATCAATGTTCTAGAGATGAGGGCGGTCCTTCTAGCATTGCAGGCCCTTCATGCTTCTCTTCCTCTGGGAATGATTGCAATTCAGTCAGACAACATGACAGTGGTCTGGTATATCAACAAACAGGGGGGAACCAGGTCCTACCCGCTTTGTTGAGAGGCCATGAGAGTGTGGGAATGGGCGATCTCCACCAACCATTTTCTGACAGCAAAGCACATTCCGGGTCAGTCCAGCATTTTGGCGGACAACCTGAGCAGGACTATCCTTTTACCCTATGAGTGGTCACTGAACCCTTGTGTAGCGGAACAGATCTTCCTCAAGTGGGATCAGCCTTGCTGCAATCTCTTCGCATCGCCATCCAACACGAAGTGCAGCGTGTTTTTCGCTCTGATTCCCCCTCGGGGGAAACCCCCAGAAAAGCTCTTGTCCATGCTTGGCCGTCTGGTCTTCTTTATGTATATCCCTCGCTACCTCTAATGACAAAATTCTTACAGAAAACTCGTCGGTTGGGGAGCAGGATTATCCTCATAGCCCCATTCTGGCCTCGTCAAGTTTGGTTCCCTTGCCTACGGTCTCATCTAGTAGCTCCGCCTTGGATATTAGATCCCATTCTGGATCTCATCTCTCTGGTATACCTCCTCCGAATCTGGACAGCCTCAAGCTTACTGCTTGGTTGCTCCAGTTCCACTAATTGCCAGGACTCCCGAACTCTCTTCTCCTGTTAAGTCCATTCTGGTGGCAGCGCACAAGTCCTCCACCCGAAAAGTGTACCATAGTAAATGTAAGCGTTTTTCCATCTGGGCTTCTCAGAGAGATTTGGATCCATTTAATGCCCCAATTCCAGCGGTCTTAGAATTTCTGTCTCAGATTTTCCAGCAGGGGCCAGCTCTTCCACTGTTAAGGTCCAGCTGGTGGCTACATTCCACTTTCATGTAGGAGAAACTTCAGGTTCACTAGCTGCTTCTAGGATTTGTAAGACTTTCATCAAAGGCACTTTTTTGCTGAGACCTCCGATTAAGCATCCTTCTCCTCCATGGGATTTGACCTTGGTTCTTCAAGCCTTAGTTGCGCCTCGTTCGAACCCACAGCGTCAGTTGATTTATAATATTTGTCATGGAAGACTGCTTCCTGGTGGCTATCACGTCGGCTAGGAGCCTAATATCCATCAAGCCTTGTGTATAAAAACCCCATATTTAATTTTTCATTAGGACAGGGTTTCTCTAAGTACAAATCCCTCTTTCCTTCCTAAAGTTGCTTCAGAGTCAAATAGCAATCAGTCTATTATTCACCCAGTATTTTTCCCTAATTTTCAAAACAAAGGGGAATACAAACTTCATTTACTGGAAGTCCACAGACAGATACTCTTTTATTTACATAGAACTAAACCCTTTCTTAAGTCTGATCACTTATTTGTTTCATTTGCCAGGCCCTTTTTAGTGAAACCAGTTTCTAAGGTGACTATTGCTAGATGGATTTCACTTTGTATCCCTGCAAGTGTACAAGGATCATGGATTACCATTACCAGACAGGGTTCATGCTCATTTTACTTGTTCTGTGGCTACTTCTGCTGCTTTCTGGTCCAGAGTTTCTCTGGATGACATTTGTTCAGCAGCTACCTGGGCTTCCTCTCGCACTTTTATTACTCATTACAAGTTGGACATGGTATCTAGAGGAAGGGCTTCTTTTGGTTCTGCAGTGCTCCAGAATATCCTTCCATAAGGGCTTCCCAAGGTCTTTTGGTAGCTGGGGACTCTGTCCCACAGTTTGATGATCAAATGAAGTTAACTACTTCAGATAAAGAAGTTATGTACTCACCATAACGTTCCATCTGAGTAGTTAGACTTCATTTGTCATCAACCTTCCCTCCCTCCTTCCCCGACCTTAGTGGTTTGCGATAGTCCTGCTGGGTATTGTAAGCTTAGTCTGTGTGATCAGGTCAGGTTATTTCTCATGGGTTGGTGTGTGTCACGCTGTGGGTGGCAAACTCGATCTGAGGGTTGGAAGGAGGTTGCAGTGTAGTATGAGTAAGTGGTGGAGCTTGGAGCTCGGATCTTAGCTTGGAAAACTGCCCGCTCGTTTCCATGTCGGATCCGAAACCCACAGGTTGATGACAAATGAAGTCTAACTACTAATATGGAACATTATGGTGAGTACATAACTTCTTTTTTCTTTAAATATTAAATCAGTGTCATGTAACTTGTTCCAATTCTTAATCAATGTTTTTATATCAATAATTTGTTACAATTAAACTGCAGATGTTTTGTTTTATTTTTGAAGACTGTAATATTATTGTTCTCAAAATGTTTTGTAATAATTTAGAGCTCCCCCCCCCCCAGGCTTCAACTGAAAATGGGCTTCTACCCAGTCAGACTTTCCAGGAATCAAATGTCAATAAATAAAATAAACAACAAATCTAACTGCCAACATCGGGTTGGTCGTGCTGCATCCTGATCTGAATCTGAACTGCTCATTTCCCATCTTTCTTACTACTCCGCATATTTGTTTGTCAATCACCCTCTCCAGAACTTTCATACAGTGTCACAGGAGTTTGATACCTCTATACTACCCACAGCTGTGGATGTCCCCTTTGTTCGTGTACACTGGCACTAGTATGCTTATTCTCCAATCATCTGGGATACACTTTTCTCTCCATACTGCCATGATTACTTCCAGAAGCCACTATCCTGTCACCCAACATCTTGATCATATCTGCTGTGACCTCATCTGAGCCTGCTGTTTTCCCTGACTTCATTTTCTTTACTGCTGTTCTTGCTCCTTCTAGGGTGGGCTCCTCCTCTTCTCTCGTCATAGGCTATATCTGGGGTAGTACAGCTTCTGTGGGGTTTTCTTCATTCAGAAGCTGCTGAAAGTACTCCTTCCATCTGCCTTTGATGTCCTGTGGACTGCTGAGCAGGTTGTTGCTGGCACCTCCTACTCAAGGTGTCTGACTATCTTCTTTCATCTTTCTGTCTTTGCTTGCAACCTGATAATGTTTTTTTTTGTGCCATCCACTGAGTCGCTTTCTTAGAAGTTGGTAGAGTGTCTCTGATGCCTTGTTCTTTTCTATTGCAACTCCTCTCTTAGCCTCTTTGCTAAAAAAACAGTATTCCTTCCTAGCCTGGTCTGTCTTTTCTATCTCCCACTTTCTCCTGCACTCTTCCGTCCTTTTGATGACTTTCTAGATGTCTGTATTCCACCACCAGCTTTTCTTACGTACCTTATTTCCACACCTGGCTCAGAAGCATATCTGTTATGTAGCCCTTACACATGCTGTTTGAGGAGATGCCATTCTTCAACTCCACCTATTTCCTCTTCTTCTTCTTGAAGTGTAAACCCCTGAGTAATTCTTTGAACTGTCGTGCTTTCTCTCCTGTCAACTTCCAGATCTTCAGCCTGGTCTCTGTTGAACTTAAGAGCCTTCCCTGACTACTGCTTGAAGATGACCGTGGCAACCAGTGGTTTATTCTGTGGGCCAAATGTTTCACTGAGGATGACTTTGCCATCTCTTATTCTACCTCAGTGCCCTTTTCTTGCTAGTTGGAATTTTACCCTGAGTTACATGTTGGCCACTTTTGTATCCGATCTTGTGACTGACTCTCTCTTTCTGAACCATGTGTTGGCTACCATCAAGCCATTTGTCTCATATCCTGTTCTGTCCATCCAGATATGTGCATTTATGTCACCCATTATCAACAGCAAGTCATATTGTTCTGCTTTATCTAGTAGGTCCTGCAACTGTTGTCTGAATGTATTCTTTTCCTCACTATCACAACCCTGTTATGGGGCACAGGCGGAGATTATGAATACTGCTCCATTACTACACTGGAGTCTGATTGCCATGAGTCTGTCACTACTATTGATGACATCCCTCACTGTCTTCTGAAGCCTCTCCTCACCTCAATTCCCACACCATTTTTAGCCTGTCCTCCTGAACTGCCCTTCCACCTTATCTCTTGGATACATAGGATGTTCAGCCTCTTTCTTATCATCATGTCATCCCCTTCCAAGCCTTGTCTTGTCAGTGAACCTTCAACTGAGTGTGGCAATTCTTAGTTCATTTTTGGCAGGTTGATTGGTTTTACGCCCAGCTTTTGCTCAACAGAGCTACCCCAGGTAAAACAAGCTGGGCAACTGGGCACCAGCTGGCCAGTAGCTTAACCTATGGCTGCTGGACTTTATGTCACACACACACTGGGCAACAGGGGGACATACACCCCTCCCACCATTAGCATGGGTCCCTGGCTCTGGTCAGCACAGGCCGAATCTTTAGCCCATTTATCAGTGCCAAATATCCATGCCCATTTTGACATTTGTCGACACAACCAGATCACCTAGAGCCATATTGTTACACCATCTAATGGCTACCCCTGCCACGGCTCGCAGTCTGTGACCCATGAGGAAACCGTGCACCACATTAAATGACTAAATTTGTTGGTCCATTCAACCCACCCATTATAGAGCACCATCTAGTGTCTGTGCTGCTGCCCACGACTCCATTCTTTTTTTTTTTTTTTTTTTTAAACACTTATTGAATTATCACTTGTGACATAGGCAAATTTATATTTACATAAAAGCAAACTGTATTAAGTTCATGTTTACAAACATTACACTTCACATATACTGCTATACATCATATACCCTAAGCAACATTACTTAAATTATCAATTCCTGTCTGCCCCCCCTTTTTTTTTAAACAAAAATATCTTTATTAAAACATCACTTACAACACAGGCAATTATACATTTATATAAATGAAAACAATCCACACCGACACAATTCTAGCTGCAAAGTATTTTACATCACAAATCATACTGACACACTCCCAGTTGCATACATTAGACACCACTTATAATCTACCCAGTCATTTTCAGTCAAACATTACATAGCTCATTTAAGTCCTGACTTCTTTTAAACCTCACTCCTCCCCTGTTAAGTATTGTTCCAGCAATTCCCATTTTTCACTAAGTAGTTTGCTCTTACCCTTTTCTAAAGATCTCAATTCTGATTGTTTTATCTCTGTTACTAAATTTCATTACTTCTAATATAGTCTGTTTAGATTTTGATTTCCATTTTCTAGTAACTGCTTTTTTGGCAGCCACCATAATTATACAAAGCAAGGCTTTACCATGTCTAGGCAATTCCGATTCGGTATCATAGCTCAGAAAAATCATCTCCCTCGTCACACCAATTGGCCCACCCAACATCTCAGACAGTGCATCCCGCAAGGAATCCCTAAAGTCTGCCAACTCACAGCACTCCCAGAAAATACGTTCCCAATTATCTCTTTCTTCCCCATCAAAAATCCAATATTTGTTGTCGACCCAAGGAATAATTCTCTGGAGTCTACTTGGGGTATAAAAATATCTATGCAAACACTTCCAAGCAAAAATCCTACATCATCTAGATTTTGTTGCATATTTGGGAGACATGCATACATCCTCGCATTGTTTCTTTGTGAATTGCTTATCCAGTCTCTCTTACCAATCCTTTCCAAACTCCTCTGACTGATTCTTAAGAGTTATCAAGCAATTTTTTATATGCTTTACTAATTATTCCTTTTTAATGGCAGCTTGTGTTCTAGATTCTAGCAAACTCTACCGGTGCTGGTCTTTCATTTAGGACCCCCTTATTTCTTTCTCTTTGCCTATACTCGGATATCAATTCTTGATAAGGAAGGCAATCTCTAACCTGTAGTCCAAACACATTCTTAGTGTCTTCCCATTCTATCATCTTTTCCTCTCTAGTTATTTGCTCCCAAGTACCTTGTTTCCTTTGCCAGCTTTCTCCAATAAATTCCAGCCCCCTCTTGCCTATTGTCTATATCCCTAATTGCAGTAATCCCTGTCGGCAGAATCTCCTTTCTCCATTCCCGTGTTGGTTTAGTTCTTAGGAAACCTTCTGCTACTTTATAGATATAATATTCTGTAAGATTACTGCTATTCTCCTTAAAGGATTGCATCTAAAATCCTAGTCTCTCCTTGTTTCTTGAGCTTCCCCCGTTTCATCATCATCTCTTTCCACTTTGACATATAGTTTTCTGCTTGTGCTATGTATAAGAGCTTTACCTGTGTAGGTTTGAAATACCCCCTCAAATCGGGTAATCTCAATCTACCCTGTCCTATTGGAAGAATCAGCTTATCCCACTTGACTCTTGCTGCTTCCCCTTCCAGATAACGTCCTTCAGCTCTTTATTAATTGTTATCCCCAACTTCTTCTCTGGCTGACCTGTACACAAGACTACTGCAACTAAAACCATTTTAGCTGTCTGAATCTTACTATCCATATCCATACAACAAAGCTTCAATGTCCTCAGTTCTTGTATTATCTTTTGTTTAGTCTCTTCCCACATATCCTTAGCTGCCACACCATAATCATTTTAATCCATACTCCTAAATACTTCATTTTATCATGTCCCCATAAATATGGATATTGTTGAACCAATTCATATATGGGTACATAATTTACTGCTACTGTCTTTGTTTTAGCTTCTTTAATTTTGTATCCCAAAAAATTTGAAACTCTCTCAAAACGTTCCACAACACTGTAATGTCTCCTCCTGTTTTTGTCAGGTATAAAATAATATCTGCAAACAGAGCCAGCTTTTCCTGACTACCATACCAATTATATGCTTGAATTTCTGAGTCCCTTATTTTCTTTGCCAATGGTTCTAACTATAATGCAAATAACAAAGGGGAAAAAGGATACCACTGCCTGGATCCTCTACTGAAGCAGAAATGATCATTGAGGACCCACCCACTTTAATTTTCGCCTTCAATCCCTCATACGTCCTCGTAAACAGCCTTATAATTTTTTTTCAGGAAATGCAAATGCTTCCATTGCCCTGCTCATGAAGTCCCAGCTTACTCTGTCAAATGCTTTCTCTGCATCAAGACCCACAGACAACAGTATTTTCTTACATTCTGCTTTCTTCTGGATCATCAATGTTCTGTTAATGTCAAATGTTTGCCTCCCCTCCACAAAACCACATTGATCCATATGCATCAATTTTGACATTACTTTCCTGGACATCTATAAACCAAAGAAAACTGTGTGCAAATTACTCTATACATGTTCCGTAGCCCAAGCTTGGACTAAACTTCCTTTAAACATCTGCTCCATTACCCTCCCATCACACTTTAAAAAAAAACTCAAACTCTATCTAATTAACAACAAAACTTGCCCCTGTTAGGACCCTAACAAACTCCTCCTTTTTGTCTTTATATCGCATTCCCATTACAATCCACTTGTATTAGCCCCAATATTTTTTCTCTGTGTGACCTATGAGTACTTATCCAGAAATTATAATCTCTTAACAATGAATGATAAACAATTTATAGCTACCGACTTTGCTATTTTTGTGACTTGCTGCTGGTCTATTTTTGTTGTATTTTTTCTCTCCACTTTTTTTTCCTGTAATAAAATAGCATTATACTTGTATTAAGTCTCCACATACTGTAAATTGTTTTTAACTGGAGCTTTTCTCCTCGGGTCTCCACTGAAAATGGGCTACTAACCCGGTTAACATATGTCAATAAATAAATAATAAAAATAAGCTTTTGCTATTCTTTTAGCCATTATAGAGATGAACACTTTATAATCATGGTTTAGTATTGAAATGAGCCTGTATGAAGCTGGATCTGATGGAGCTTTACCCTCTTCTGTTATTACAGATACCACTTTTCTTCTAAGATGTTGGTACTTCTCTTCCTCTTAAAATAACGTTAAACATTTTTCTCTCCTGGCTTCCAAACTTCCACAGAAATACCATCTATTCCTGGGGACTTTCCTGTAGATTGGTTATACATCACAATTTTTATCTCATCTACTCCTATCCTAACTATGAACATTTCCATTTGTATCTTTTCTTGATTTCCATATTTCTCTGCTTTTACAGAATTTCATAGAATTTACAAAATATTTTAATACATCCATAGGATCTCTTGTTATCTTCCTTGTTATAAGCTCCCTAAGCTTGATGACAGCTCTTTCTACCTTCTGTTGCCTGAGTCGTCGTGCTAAAAGTTTTTGTGCTCTAGTGTTATCAATAAACAGCTGCTTAACAACAGTCTTTAAAATCTCATGAATATTAGAGGTAACCCCTTATTTTCTGCTTAGCATTCTGCAATTGATCCTCTTTTTGTTCTGTGAGATTCCCCCTGTTCTGCAATACTTAAACATTTCTCAGTCTCTCTAAATAATTCTTGTTACTTCTTAACCATAGCGCCTTTTCTTTTATTTCCATCCTATTTTTAAACTTCACCTTAATTTTATCCCATTCCCTAGCTACATTTTAGGAAGTAATTTCTATCCTCTCGAGTAACTCCTGAATAATCTCCACTACCCGTTCCTTAAATTCCTCTTTTTTCAACAGACAGGTGGAAAGCGCCAGTGTCTCATTTTTATTTCATTGCCCTGTGTTTTTATTTCAGTTATTACTGACGCATGATCTGAAATAGTTATTGGGTGCATCAAGACCTTACATTAAATGCACATGTTCCTGTGAAATGCAAATTCTGTCTAGCCTAGCCCAGTTTTTATATCGTCAGGAATAATATGCAAATTCACTCTGAACTCCTATTACTGAAGTCGCATCCTTCCATGCCAAATATTTTCATAGATTTATTCAAAAATCTACCCTCCTTTGTTATACTTTCCCTTCTGGGCACCCCCAGACACATCTTCACTGCTGCAAATCAAATTCCAGTCCCCACATATAAGTAATATTCCTTGCTTAAAACTGATTTCTCCCAGAATTTTCTTAAACTTCATTATAGCAATTTTAGGTAGAATACAAATACATGCCACTGTAATCATCCTCCCTTGCTAGTACCCCTTAGCACTACACATTTGCCATTACCTTTTTTTTTAACCTCTTCTATCACTATTGGAGCTCCTCTTGCAGTTAATATAAGTACTCCTCCTTTTCCTTTGTAGGGCAGTTGGAGTGGTTAGCATTGCCGCCTCACAGCAACAGGTTCTTGGGTTCAATTCTTGGCTGGGGTGCCTTCTGTGCAGAGTCTGCATATCCTCCATGTGGTCATGTGGGTTTCCTCCGGGTGCTCCAGTTTCCTCCTACATCCCAAAGACATGCTTGTAGGTGGATTGTAAACCCTAAAATGGCCTTAGGTATGAGTGCGTGTGTGTATGTGCCTTCTGTGGAAGGTTGGGCACTGGGCTGGTAACTTGACACTGTAAAACTCCACTGTCAATCGTTCTGTGGACCATCATTCCACTGTGGCAACCCTTAACTGGGAAAAGCTGAAAGACGACGACTCCTCTTTTCCTTTGCCCCAGAAATTCTGCTAGATAACCATCCTGAGAACCTTCTTTTATC